>NC_053493.1:287122550-287422550 GCF_905171775.1 Rana temporaria | reverse complement strand
GAGGGGCTCCGCTGGGGACACCTGATGTAAGGAGGGGTTCTGCTGGGGACACCTGATGTAATGAGGGGCTCCGCTTGGGACGCCTGATGTAAGGAGGGGCTCCGCTGGGAACGCCTGATGTGAGGAGGGGCTCCGCATGAAATGCCTGATGTAAGGAGGGGCTCCACTGGAGACACCTGATGTAAGGAGGGACTCCGCTGGGAATGCCTGATGTAAGGAGGGCTCCACTAGGGACACCTGATGTAAGGAGGGAATCCGCTGGGAATACATGATGTAGGGAGGGGCTCCGCTGGGGACACCTGATGTAAGGAGGGGCTCCGCTGGGGACACCTGATGTAAGGAGGGGTTCTGCTGGGGACACCTGATGTAATGAGGGGCTCCGCTTGGGACGCCTGATGTAAGGAGGGGCTCCGCTGGAAATGCCTGATGTGAGGAGGGGCTCCACTGGAGACACCTGATGTAAGGAGGGACTCCGCTGGGAATGCCTGATGTAAGGAGGGCTCCGCTAGGGACACCTGATGTAAGGAGGGAATCCGCTGGGAATGCATGATGTAGGGAGGGGCTCCGCTGGGGACACCTGATGTAAGGAGGGGCTCCACTGGGAACACCTGATGTAAGTGTAGCGCCTGTGTACTTTCAGTACAGGTGCTATGTTAAATTTAGAAGGGGGATGAGAGAGTTACTTTGCTCTCATCCAGTTGTGTAAATTGGGTTTCTGCCGGGCTGGACTGTCCTGTGGTTTCGTTTTGTGTTCCAGAGATGCCTTTCCATCTCTGGGTGACAGGTGGTGCCAGAGGAGTTCAAGCGGAGGTGCCTTTCTCCAGCAGCCAATCAGAGGAGTGTTTCCCTCGTGGGGCATGCTGGGGGTGGGTATTTCTTGGGCAGACGCCATTTTGTGGGGTTCTTCTCCCGTTCCTGGTTCCAGGTGCGGCACCCACCTTTAGGGTGTGCGCCCATCACGGGCCCCGGCCATATGGCCTACCAGGCCAGGGCGCACGTGCTACGAAGAGTTCCCAGTTCTGGGCCCTCATAGCCCGGAGCAACTACAGCTGCAAGGGGGCCCCAGTGTCACCTGATGTAAGGAGGGGCTCCGCTGGGAATGCCTGATGTAAGGAGGGGCTCCGCTGGGGACACGTGATGTAAGGAGGGGCTCCGCTGGGGACACCTGCTGTAAGGAGGGGCTCCGCTGGGGACACCTGATGTAAGGAGGGACTCCACTGGGAACACCTGATATGTAAGGAGGGGCTCCGCTGAGAACACCTGATGTAAGGAGGGACTCCGCTGGGGACACCTGATGTAAGGAGGGGCTTCACTGGGAATGCCTGATGTAAGGAGGGGCTCCGCTGGGAATGCCTGATGTAAGGAGGGGCTCCGCTGGGGAAACGTGATGTAAGGAGGGGCTCCGCTGGGGACACCTGCTGTAAGGAGGGGCTCCGCTGGGGACACCTGCTGTAAGGAGGGGCTCCGCTGGGGACACCTGCTGTAAGGAGGGACTCCACTGGGAACGCCTGATATGTAAAGAGGGGCTCCGCTGAGAACACCTGATGTAAGGAGGGACTCCGCTGGGGACACCTGATGTAAGGAGGGGCTTCACTGGGAATGCCTGATGTAAGGAGGGGCTCCGCTGGGAACTCCTGATGTAAGGAGGGACTCCACTGGGGACACCTGGTGTAAGGAGGAACTCCGCTGGGAACGCCTGATGTAAGGAGGGACTCCGCTGGGGACACCTGATGTAAGGAGGGACTCCGCTGGGAATGCCTGATGTAAGGAGGGGCTCCGCTAGGGACACCTAAAGTAAGAAGGGACTCCGCTGGTAATGCATGATGTAAGGAGGGGCTCCTCTGGGGACACCTGATGTAAGGAGGGGCTCTGCTGGGGACATCTGATGTAAGGAGGGGCTCTGCTGGGGACACCTGATGTAAGGAGGGGCTCCGCTGGGAATGCCTGATGTAAGTAGGGGCTCCACTGGGGACACCTGATGTAAGGAGGGGCTCCGCTGATAATGCTTGATTAAGGGGGCTCCACTGGGAACACCTGATGTAAGGAGGGACTCTGCTGGGGACACCTGATGTAAGGAGGGGCTCTGCTTGGAATGCCTGATGTAAGGAGGGGCTCCACTGGGGACACCTGATGTAAGGAGGGGCTCCGCTGGGGACACCTGATGTAAGGAGAGGCTCCGCTGGGAATGCCTGATTAAGGGGGGCTCTGCTGGGAACACCTGATGTAACAATGGACTCCGCTGGGGATGCATGTTGTAAGGAGGGACTCCACTGCGAATGCCTGATCTAAGGAGGGGCTCCGCTGGGGACACTTGATGTAAGGAGGGGCTCTGCTGGGGACAACTGAGGTAAGGAGGGGCTCCGCTGGGGAGGCCTGATGTAAGGAGGGGCTCCGCTGGGGACGCCTGATGGCATCTGCTGGCAGGCGATGTGGCAGGTGACACGCTCAGGGCTTCCACTGATTCTGCATTATGGTGAGTTGAATACATACAATGTAATAATAGAAATAATGCACTTCAGTCATCCTGACACCATAACAACCAAGGTGCCGGGATGATTGAAGCTCCAACACCAGGTGTTTGGAGTATCTTTATCTGCTGATTTGTTAAACTTTCTGGAATACACATATTTCTATTGTGGTGTAGGATCAGGGCTTGCTGTCCCTCCACCCCTCTTTCTTTCTCTCGTTCTTTCTTTCACTCCCTCTTTCTTTCTTTCTTTATTTCTTTCGCTCTTTCTTTTTTTCCTTCTTTCTTTCTGTCTTTCATTCCCTCTTTCTCCCTCCATCCCTCATTCATCTCAGACTCTAACTACACCCCTTTCGAGCCATGCCCATTGAAGCCACACCCACCACTTTGCATAAACCATGCCCATTCATGCCGCGGTGTGCTTCATAATGCATTTTTCTGTTATGACATACCATGCCTACAAACGAATGCCCGCACCTAATTATAGCAAGGCTCCGCCTACATGCAATGTTGGCAACTATGCCTTTTAGGCAGGTGAGCCTAAAAGAAGCAATACATGCACCCTTCCCAAGTCTGGGGGGGAAGAGAACTTGCATCAGTCAGCCCCAAATATTTATACCTGTAGCGCTACCCCCTCAGGAGCCGCTGATTGTTTTGGGATCGGCTTATTGAGTTACCTCTATGTGTTGTCTAGGGGTGAAGGTAGTGATTAGAGCAATAAGTGAATGTCCAGTTCGTAGATATGGTTTTCTGAATGCTTTATTTCTTGGCCCAACACGGCCAACATCAACATGAGGTAGACAGAAAAGGTTGATGAAGTAAAGGAACTTTGCAGTATCAGGCTTGGATACAAGGAAAGCAATCCTGCTTTCAGCAACAGTAGTACACTTCGTCGCCACTCCAGAACTTGGATGAGCTTAGTTGAGCTTATCCTCCCAGTAAATTGTGCTAGGGTCACTGGTTGACAGTGGAAGTGTACCTGTCAATGCTGATTACCTGATCCCCGATGGTTCGTTCAAGCCCTTTTGGATAACCTGCCTCCGGGTTCTCCTCAAGCCGATCCCCCACCGAACGGCGTACAGCCTGGGATCTTCTCAATAGAAGGGGGACCCAGCAAGTCACTGGGGCCCCTTAGTTGCATCAGTTGCTCCAGGCCAGGAGGGCCCAGAGTCTGAGACTCCGCGTAGCGCACGACCCCAGGCCAGGTAGGCCATAGTGGTGGGGCCCGCGATGTGCGCACACCCGGAACCAGGAACCCGCGAAGAACCCCAGAACAACGGCTTCCGCCTCAGAAATACTCCTCCCCAGCATGCCCCGCGAGGGAAAACTCCTCCAATTGGCTGCTGGAAAGAAGCGGCTCCGCCTGGATCTCTCTGGCGCCATCTGCCACCCAGGGATGGTACCGCATCCCTAGAACGCAGTCTGACCCACAGAACAATCCAGATTTGGCGAAAGCCAAATTTAACACAATCAGGAAAGAGAGCAACTTACCTCTCTCATTCCCCCACTAACTTTAGCGTAGTGCCCTTACTGAAAGTAAAGGGGCGCTACATACCCTTTACCATAATGCACCACTGGCACAGATAAATCCTAATGGTGGAAAATATATGAGCATCCATAATCAATACCTGCTGTGTAATTTCACACTCATACCATAGGTGACAGTGCCACCTACTGACAGAAGGGAGAAGTAACAGCCGGGCTGGTCTAAGACCCCATACATACTATTAGATTTTCTGCAGATTTTTGTCTTCAGATTTACCAAAACCATGTAGTGCAAGGGCCTGCCTGATTGCATACAAATTGAAACTCTTATACCGCGTACACACAATCATTTTTCGGCATGTAAAAAACAACGTTTTAAAAAAATGTCATTTAAAATGATCGTGTGTGTGGGCTTCACATCATTTTTCGGGTTCTGAAAAACGACAACAAAAAAAATCGAACATGCATCATTTTTAACAACGTTTTAAACAATGTCGTTTTTCGGGTTGTAAAAAATTATCGTGTGTGGGCTAAAACGACGGTAAAAACCCGCACATGCTCAGAAGCAAGTTGTGAGACGGGAGCGCTCGTTCTGGTAAAACTACCGTTCGTAATGGAGTAAGCACATTCATCACGCTGTAACAGACAGAAAAGCGCGAATCGTCTTTTACTAACAGGAAACCAGCTAAAGGGTGACGTCATCCGAATGGAACTTCCCCTTTATAGTGCCGTTGTACGTGTTGTACGTCACCGAGCTTTGCTAGAGCATTTTTTTTAAACTACCGTGTGTAGGCAACGTCGTTTTAATGATGAAGTTGGTAAAAATTGTTTTTTCTACATGCTGAAAAAGGTTGTTTTATATATGCCGAAAAATGATCGTGTGTACGCGGCATTACGGTTTGACATCATATTATATGGTTTTGGTAAATCTGAAGACAAAAATCTGCAGAAAATCTAATAGCGTGTATGGGGTCTTAGAGGAAAGCTGAAGAAGACATTAGCATTAACTGACTGCAGCCATGCAGAACTAAATCTAGGCACTCCAAATTTATAGTGTAGGGTGGCTAGAGTACAAAACTAATGAAAGTTATGCTGAGGGTTTAAAGTGATTGTAAAAACACAAGGGGCCAGATTCTCAAAAGGCTTACGACGGCGCAACGCCGTTTGCGCCGTCGTAAGTCCTAATTTGGCCCGGCGTATCTATGCGACTGATTTTTAGAATCAGTTACGCATAGATATCCATTAGATCTGACAGGTGTAAGGCTCTTACGCTGTCAGATCTTAGATGCAATTTTTTTTCCCGCCGCTAGGTGTCGCCGACGTCGTTTTCCCCATCGTCTAGGCAAATGAGCTATTTACGCGAGATTCCCGAACGTACGTGCGGTCGACGCAGTGAATTTACGACGTTTCCGTAGCATTTGCGACGCATAAAGTTGCCCCTGCTATATAAGGGGCAACCAATGTTAAGTATGGCCGTCCTTCCCGCGTCGAAATTTAAAAAAGTACTAATTTAAATGATCCACGCCCCCTACCTGGATCATTTGAATTAGGCGGGCTTGCGCCGGAGAATTTACGCTACGCCGCCGCAACTTTACAGGCAAGTGCTTTGTGAATCAAGCACTTGCCCGTAAAACTTGCGGCCGCGTAGCGTAAACGAGATACGCACAGTTTTACTCCAATCTACGAGAATCTGGCCCAAGGTTTATTAGCTTCATGCATTCTAACTACAGCAAAAGGTGGTTCAACAAAATACTGACACAATGGGGTGATCCTTTTACAACTCAGTGACTCTGTTTTTCATTTAAATTGTTTTTATTATTCTGGCATGTTGGTGTGATATCTTTCACTCGGATGTTATAAGTTGCACTGAGTAAACTACCTAAAACAAAAACGGTGTCTGTCTTCATTTCAGGCTGCAAAGAAACAAAATGTATTTTAAAGTGGGAGACAAAACTCTTATCTCTGACTTTTACCTATAGGTAAAACCGTTTAGGAGATATTTACTGTACATGCAGCCAGTGACATCACTGGCGCATGCGCTCTAAAGGAACGGCCACCCGGGGGAGGAGAAACAGCAGTACCTTGAACTTCCCAGTGGGGGGGGGAGTGTCAGGACAAGTCACCATTTCAGGAGAACAGAATAGCGATAGAACTGATCACAGTGTGTTCTCCTGCTTAGTGTGGTCAGATTTTAATAGGAAGAACACCAGGGATATCACACAAAGGAAGCAATACAAAGAGAACAGAATACTTTTTCATACAAGTACAGTGCCTTGAAAAAGTATTCATACCCCTTTAAATGCTCCACATTTTGTCATGTTACAACCAAAAACGTAAATGTATTTTGTTGGGATTTTATGTGATAGACCAACACAAAGTGGCACATAATTGTGAAGTGGAAAGAAAATGATTTTTAATTTTTTTACAAATCAATATATGAAAAGTGTGGTGTGTATTTGTATTCACCCCCCCCCCCCCCCCGAGTCAATACTTTGTAGAACCACCTTTCACTGCAATTACAGCTGCAAGTCTTTTTGGGTATGTCTCTACCAGCTTTGCACATCTAGAGAGGGACATCTTTGCACATTATTTTTTGCAAAATAGCTTAAGCTCTGTCAGATTGGATGGAGAGCGTCTGTGAACAGCAATTTTCAAGTCTTGCCAAGGATTCTCAATTGGATTTAGGTCTGGACTTTGACTGGGCCGTTCTAACACATGAATATGCTTTGATCTAAACCATTCTATTGTAACTCTGGCTGTATGTTTAGGGTTGTTGTCCTACTGGAAGATGAACCTCTGCCCCAGTCTCAAGTCTTTTGCAGACTCTAATGCCGCATACACACGATCGGAGTATCCGATGGTCTAAAATCCAATGGATTTTTTCATTGGAATTCCGTTCAAGCTGTCTTGCATACACACTGTCAGACTAAATTCCGACCGTCCAAAACACGGTGACGAAAAATTAAGTTCAATGCTTCCGAGCATGCGTCGACTTGATTCTGAGCATGCGTGGATTTTTCTCCAACGGAATTTCACACAGACGATCGGAATTTCCCATCGGATTTTTTTCCATCGGAAGAATTTAAAACAACTTTTATTTTTTTACTTCTATGGAAAAAAGTCCAATGGGGCCCACATCCATCTGACTTTTTTCATTGGAAAATACGATCGTGTGTATGCGGCATAACAGGCGTTCTTCTAAGATTGCCCTGTATTTGGCTCCATCCATCTTCCCATCAACTCTGACCAGCTTCCCTGTCCCTGCTGAAGAAAAACATCCTCACAACATGATGCGTTCACCACCATGTTTCACGGTGTGGACGGTGTGTTCTGGGTGATGTACAGTGTAAGTTTTTCATCACACATAGCATTTTGCCTTTAGGCCAAAAAGTACAATTTTGATCTCATCTGACCAGAGCACCTTCTTCCACATGTTTGCTGTGTCCCCCATGTGGCTTTTCACATACTGCACTGGAACTTCCTATGGCTTTCTTTAAACAATGCCTTTCTTCTTGCCACTCTACCATAAAGGCCAAATTTGTGGAGTTCATGACTAATAGTTGTCCTGTGGACAGATTCTCTCACCTAAACTATGGATCTCTGCAGCTCCTCCAGAGTTACCATGGGCCTCTTGGCTGCCTGTTTAGGTGGACAGCCATGTCTTGGTTGGTTTGCAGTTGTGCTATACTCTTTCCATTTTCGTATAATGGATTGAATCCATGAGATGTTCAAAGCTTGGGATATTTATTTATAACCTAACCCTGCTTTAAACTTCTCCACAAATGTATCCCTGACCTGTCTGGTATGTTCCTTGGCCTTCATGATGCTCTCTGTTCACTAAGGTTCCCTAACAAACCTCTAAGGGCTTCACAGAACAGCTGTATTTATACTGAGATTAAATTACACACAGGTGGACTCTATTTACTAATTTGGTGACTTCTGAAGGCAATTGGTTCCACTAGATTTTAGTTAGGGGTATCAGAGTAAAGGGTACTAAATACAAATGCATGCCATATTCTTTACATATTTATTTGTAAAAAACATAAATTGAGAATCATTTATCATTTTCCTTCCACTTAACAATTATGTGCCACTTTGTGTTGGTCTATCACATAATATCCCACTAAAATACATTTATGTTTTTGGTTGTAACATGACAAAGTGTGGAAAATTTCAAGGGGTATGCATACTTTTTTGGGGCACTGTACCTGGTACAGCTGGCACATATCGGGAATATAAAATGTTTAGTTTACATATTGTAGCACCATCTAACTAGGTGCTGGGTGATAGTTTACAAAACCAGGCCTGGGTTGAATCTACAGTATGTCAGGGCTGAGTGACTCAGGGAGGCTGGAAGACTCTGCAAGCAGCACCTCTGGTAAATCCCCCTGCTCTCTGGAACCTTGAAGAAGCTTCCAGAAGTAGAGGGTGGAGTCTAGGAGGAGGAGTGCTGAGGAGGCTATCGGTGGCCCTTGCGGGTGCACCCTTGTCTGGGGGGGTGGTAACTTTAGGCCTGGGGCTCGGTTGCTGGAGGGGCCCTCTACAACACACGGAGGAAAGGAGCAAGAAGAGGACAGCGTGAGAGAGTCATCACATCCAGTTCTCCAGAGGAGTCAGCCGTGTGGGCTGGTGAGTGAGCAGTCTGGGAGGACTGAGGAGAAATAGCCAAGCAGGCTAGTGAAAGGTGCAGTTGCATCCAGACAGGCTGGCAGTGCCTGAAGAGGTGGTGTTGGGATCACTAGCCACAGGGTTGGAGGCTGGACACTGACTTTTGCTACACATTTAAAGGGGCCCGGGTTCCTGCCTATAACAGGCTGTTGCTCTAAGATCTGACTGAGTGCTGTGTCAGGATCATCTTTTTTGTCAAGTGTACCAGTGAAGTTCTGCAAGTTAGTGTTCTGAAGGAGCAGAGGGGTGTATATAGGACTCATAGGTGTGCGCAGCCTATTGCATTAGGGTGTGCACCCCAAAGCCAAACACACACTACCGATCGCTCGCGGTGTTCAGAAAGGGGAGGGGCTGGCAAATTACATATTTACTGGCCCCTTCCCCACTCCTAAAACATCCCAGCAGCAATAGCCAATAGGAGAGAAGACTGAAGCTGGCAGCGCTGCAAGAGGAAAGATGGGAGCCAGGGCAGTAAGGGGAATCAGTGCTGCACAGGGT
Source organism: Rana temporaria (assembly GCF_905171775.1). NCBI lineage: Eukaryota > Metazoa > Chordata > Amphibia > Anura > Ranidae > Rana > Rana temporaria. Next base: position 287,413,432 of record NC_053493.1, on the reverse strand, counting down.
GATTAGGGTGTGCCTGGGCACACCTGGCACACCCTGTGCGCATGCCTATGATAGGACTATATATAGGAAGAGTTGTCCCTGAAGTTGCTTGAAGTGGGCAGCCTATAACCTCAAATTCCTATCCAAATTATATCTATCAATAAATAACAAAATACAAAGTACTGAACTGTTTTCTGACTCTGCAGTGACTGTGAGGATTTGTTGTGCCTGGCTGTGCAGGGTGGGGGATCACAGTTTATCTGCAGCCCTTAAGGGGGTGCGCTACAATATTCTTTGAATAGTATAAGTCTGTTTTTGTGCATTCAGGTACACTGCTAGCTTATTTAAAATAAATGAATACAATTCAAGTTGAAAATGTAAAGTAACAACAATTAAGAGTCAGGAGGGAAATTCTAAATACAGTAAAACCTAATGGTTCATAAAAGAAGCTCTGCGCAAGACGTTAGGCGTACAATATGGTCTCTTACTTAGGGGAAACGCTCAGTCTCTGCCCCGGGGAAGTGGCCTCTGAGTTGACATAATGACCCTGCCATCCCAAGAGACCAAAAAAACTGGAAGATAGGAGAAAAAGGAAGGAGGTCTGCGGCCTCTTCATGCATAAACTAAAGAAAAACCAGAGGACTGCACAGACCCCGGGGGAAATAAGGAGTAGAGGACAAGAGTGGGCAAGTTAGTCTAGAGAGAAGGTAGAGAAAATGAGACATGTGGGGTGTAGCAGCATCAGAGGGGATGGGGGGGGTGAACTATACTTTTTTTTATCACCAAGCTTCACAGTTGTTACAAGTTTCTTCTCTTGAAATACTTTATTCAGTTTGTGGTAAACATGTCTACTTTTACTGTAACTTTACAACTCTGTCTTTTCTTGGTCTGTCTTTAGCACATTGTTCAAGAAGGCCTGGTGTTTGGCTATATGTTCAATAACAAACTAATCTTGTTATGTCTTTCTGATTATAGATGCATTAACGTTGACCTCCAACTATTGCAAGAGTTACCTGAATATCCTACAATAAATTGCTGGGGTTCTTGGAGACTTCCTTCAGGATCAGCCAAATTTGGGGTTGGACTTGTTGGGTCGGCTAGTCCTGGACAAATTAGTAATTGTTTGAACTCTACACCACTTGTAGATTATTTTCCTAACAGTGAAATGATTGTTTTAAAAAATATGGCAATCTTTTTAAAGCGGGAGTTCACCAGAATTATTTTTTTTAATATTAGGTTGAGGCAAATTTTACTAAGCAGAATCGGGTGTTTTATTTAAAATGAATGCAGTACTTACCGTTTTAGAGATCGATGTTCTCTGTGGCTTCCGGGTATGATCTTCGGGACTGGGCGTTCCTATTTGATTGACAGCCTTCCGACGTTGGCATACATCGCGTCACGAGTAGCCGAAAGAAGCCGAACGTCGGTGCGGCTCTATACGGCGCCTGCGCACCGACGTTCGGCTACTTTCGGAAAATCGTGGCGCGATGTACGCGACCGTCGGAAGCCTGTCGAAAGCCTGTCAATCAAGTAGGAACGCCCAGTCCCGCAGCCCATACCGGGAAGCGGTGGAGAAGATGCATCTCTAAAACGGTAAGTACTGCTTCGATTGTAAAAAAAACACCCGATTCCCCTTGACAAAACGAGCCTTAATCTAATGTTAAAAAAAAAGGTTTTTGGGTGAACCTCCACTTTAATCTGACCTAAATTTACTATTTTGACTTTGGCTGCTAATCATATTTTCCACTGGCTTTGACTTCTGCATGTCTGTGTATCCTATTGCCCCTGGTTTTACAATTGCAAGAATGATATGGATTTCTGCACAAATTGGTCATAAAATGTGATCTGATCTTCATCTAAGCCACAACAATAGACAATCACAGTCTGCTTAAACTAATAACACACAAATAATTAAATGTTACCATGTTTTTATTGAACCCACCATGTAAACATTCACAGTGCAAGTGAAAAAAAGTATGTGAACCCTTGGATTTAAAGCGGGAGTTCACCCAATTCCTTTTTTTTTTTCCCCTTAGATTCCTGCTCGTTTTGTCTAGGGGAATCGGCTATTTGTTTTAAAATATGATCCGTACTTACCCGTTTTCGAGATGCATCTTCTTCCGTCGCTTATGGGTCTTCGGGAGAGGGCGTTCCTTCTTGATTGACAGTCTTCCGAGAGGCTTCCGACGGTCGCATCCATCGCGTCACTCGTAGCCGAAAGAAGCCGAACGTCGGTGCGGCTCTATACTGCGCCTGCGCACCGACGTTCGGCTTCTTTCGGAAAATCGTGACGCGATGGATGCGACCGTCGGAAGACTTTTCAATCAAGAAGGAACGCCCAGTCCCGCAGCCCATACCCGGAAGCGGCGGAGAAGATGCATCTCGTAAACGGGTAAGTACGGATCATATTTTAAAACAAATAGCCGATTCCCCTAGACAAAACGAGCATGAAGCGAAGGGGAAAATGTGTAAGGTATGGGTGAACCTCCGCTTTAATAACTGGTTGAACCTCCTTTGGCAGCAATAACTTCAACCAAACGTTTCCTGTAGTTGCAGATCAGATGTGCACAACGGTCAGGAGTAATTCTTGAACATTCCTCTTTACAGAACTGTTTCAGTTCAGCAATATTCTTGGGATGTCTGGTGTGAATCGCTTTCTTGAGGTCATGCCACAGCATCTCAATCGGGTTGAGGTCAGGCGTATTTTCTTTTGTTTAAGCCATTCTGTTGATTTACTTCTATGCTTTGGGTCGTTGTCCTGTTGCAACACCCATCTTCTGTTGAGCTTTAGCTGGTGGGCAGATGGCCTTAAGTTCTCCTGCAAAATGTCCTGATAATCTTGGGAATACATTTTTCCTTCGATGATAGCAATCCATCCAGGCCCTGATGCAGCAAAGCAGCCCCAAACCATGATGCCCCCACCACCATACTTTACAGTTGGGTTGAGGTTTTGATGTTGGTGTGCTGTGCCTCTTTTTTTCCACACATAGTGTTGTGTGTTTCTTCCAAACAACTCAACTTTGGTTTCATCTGTCCACAGAATATTTTGCCAGTACTGCTGTGGAACATCCAGGTGCTCTTGTGCAAACTGTAAACTGGGAGCAATGTTTTTTTGGACAGCAGTGGCTTCCTCTGTGGTACCCTCCGATGAAATCAATTCTTGTTTAGTGTTTTACGTATCATAGATTTGCTAACAGGGATGTTAGCATATGCCAGAGACTTTTGTAAGTCTTTAGCTGACACTCTAGGATTCTTCTTTACCTCATTGTGCAGTCTGAGCTGTGCTCTTGCAGTCATCTTTACAGGACAGCCACTCCTAGGGAGAGTAGAAGCAGTGCTGAACTCTCTACATTTATAGACAATTTGTCTTGCCATGGACTGATGAACAGCAAGGCTTTTGGAGATACTTTTATAACCCTTTCCAGCTTTATGCAAGTCAACAATTCTTAATCGTAGGTCTTCTGAGAGCTCTTTTGTGCTAGGCATCATTCACATCAGTCAATGCTTCTTGTGAAAAGCAAAACCAGAACTGGTGTGTGTTTTTATAGGGCAGGGCAGCTGTAACCAACACCTCCAATCTCATCTCATTGATTAGACTCCAGTTGGCTGACACCTCACTCAAATTAGCTCTTGGAGATGTCATTAGTCTACGGCAGGGGTGTCAAACTGGCGGCCCTCCAGCTGTTCCGAAACTACAAGTCCCATCATGCCTTTGCCTGTGAGAGTCATGCTTGTAACTGTTAGCCTTGCAATGCCTCATGGGACTTGTAGTTTTGCAACAGCTGGAGGGCCGCCAGTTTGACACCCCTGGTCTTACGGGTTCACATACTTTTTCCGCCTGCACTGTGAATGTTTGCATGGTGTGTTCAATAAAAACATGATAACATTTAATTCTTCGTGTGTCATTAGTTTAAGCAGACTGCGATTGTCTATTCTTGTGACTTAGATGAAGATTAGATCACATTTTTTGACCAATTTGTGCAGAAATCCATATCATTCCAAAAGGGTTTACATACTTTTTCTTGCAACTGTATTTCTGTCTGGTTCTGTCTCTCTGCTGTGTACTGATGCTTTGTTTGTTCCCGTCTGTCTCTTTGTGATTGTCCAGCTGAGCAATTCTATGGCTTGCATACTCATACTGATAGTTGTCCAGCCACATAAGCTCATTCATACTTAATGCCCAGAATTACTGCATTTGTCATGGGGCTAGATTCAGATAGGTTAGCGGATCTTTAGATCCGCTAACCTATCTGATTTACGTTACGCTGCCGCAATTTTTTGAGGCAAGTGCTTTATTCAGAAAGCACTTGCCTCTAAAGTTGCGGCGGCATATTGTAAATCCCCCGGCGGAATTCAAATTCCGCGGCTAGGGGGCGTGTACAATTTAAATCAGGCGCGTCCCGCTCTATTCGAACAGCGCATGCGCCGTCCGCAAATTTTCCCAGCGTGCATTGCTCCAAATGACGTCATTGGTTTCGACGTTAACGTAAGTAATTTACGTTAACGTCGAAACCAATGACGTCCTTGTGACGTCATTTGGAGCAATGCACGCTGGGAAAATTTGGGGACGGCGCATGCGCTGTTTGAACGGCGCGGGACACGCCTGATTTAAATTGTACACGCCCCCTAGCCGCGGAATTTGAATTCTGCCGGGGGGATTTACGATATGCCGCCGCAACTTTAGAGGCAAGTATTCGCGAACAACTTACGCAAGCGACGTAAAAAATTCAAAACACGGCACGGGAACGACGGCCATACTTAACATAGGATACGCCGCACTTACCCCTCCTATAGCAGGGGTAACTTTCCGCCGGAAAAAGCCGAACACAAACTACGTAAAAAAAAAACGCCGGGCGGTCGTTCGTTTCTGAATCGGCGTAAATGCTCATTTGCATATCCGACGCGTAAAAGATACGGAAGCGGCACCTAGCGACCGGCCTGGAATTGCAGCCTAAGATCCGACGGTGTAAGTCACTTACACCTGTCGGATCTTAGGCATATCTATGCGTAACCTGATTCTATGAATCGGGCGCATTAATACGACGGCCGGACTCAGAGATACAACAGCGTATCAGGAGATACGCCGTTGTATCTTCTTTCTGAATCCGGCCCATGGATTTTAAATATGTTCCTTCTCTTCAGGTGTTCCCCATGTCTTTAGATATGATCGTCAGTTCCCTGCTGCATGTGACAATATCTGGCAAGAGATTTTTGTGCAATTAACTATTGAAATTTCTCTGTTTTAGATCCTGATAAAAGGAGAATGCAACACTTTCTGAACCCCTTGTCAGAATTTAATATTTTTATTATAGAAAATCATATTTCAAAAAGGAACCCTGCTTTCAGTGCAAATCATGTGTTTTTACACATCCCTGCAGACTATGAAAAATACATCAGTTATTTTTAATAGTTTCCAGTAGGGTTGTCCAGATACCGATACCAGTATCGGTATCGGGACCGATACCGAGTATTTGCGGGAGTACTCGTACTCGTGCAAATACCCCTGATACCTAAATAGAATACTTCCCCCCCGCCGCCGCCGCATCGAAAGCCGCCGCATCGCACCGCACCGCCGCATGGGTTAAACGCCGTGCGGGAACATCACAGCTATTCAAATGAATGCTGTGATCTTCTCCGTGCGGCGGCGGCAAAGGTATAGGGGACATGGCTGGACTCGGGACATGGCTGGACTCGGGACATGGCTGCATATGTGAGGGACATGGCTGCATATGTGAGGGACATGGCTAGAGGGACATGGCTGCATATGTGAGGGACATGGATGCATATGTGAGGGACATGGCTGCATATGTGAGGGACATGGCTAGAGGGACATGGCTGCATATGTGAGGGACATGGCTGCATATGTGAGGGACATGGCTAGAGGGACATGGCTGCATATGTGAGGGACATGGCTGCATATGTGAGGGACATGGCTGCATATGTGAGGGACATGGCTGCATTTGGGGACACATTTTAAAAAAGTATCGGTATTCGGTATCGGCGACCACCTGAAAAAAAGTATCGGTACTTGTACTCAGTCCTAAAAAAGTGGTATCGGGACAACCCTAGTTTCCAGCTATAATGCTTGCTGTCTCCCATCTTTAAACAAGGCCCTCTAGTGGTGGACATGAGAAAAGGACAATGTAAAGACAGGTATAGGAGACTGCATGTCTCTGACTTTCCTTAAATATATTATATTATTAAAATAAATGACAGGTACAAGAGCCTGCATGCTTGACTGAAGTGCATTAAAAAATGCAAACAATGAACTTCTCTTATTTGCTCCATTTTGGTGTGTTAAATATGCATTGAAAGTGTTAGATCTGCTTGATATGTGTAGCGCCCTGCTCCCAAATGACTGTTAAATTTAGTGGGTGTCTGAGCGATAATGTGGCTCAGACTGTATGATTTATTCTGAATTAGCCTCTGTCCTGGCAGTGGCTGTGCCTGATAGCATTTTCCCACTGTTGCCTGTAGGTGGCAAAGCCGATACCCCCTCCCCCCCACAGGTCAGTGTTGGAACACGGGCAAGCCATAGTTCATGGCAACCAAACTGATAAGAGGAATGGAGGAGCTCAGCTATGAGGAAAGATTAGAAGAACTAAATGTATTCACTCTTGAGAAGAGGAGAATAATGGGGGATATGATCAACATGTACAAATATATAAGAGGTCCATACAGTGAACTTGGTGTTGAGTTATTCACTTTACGGTCAACACTGAGGACAAGGGGGCACTCTTTACGTCTAGAGGAAAAGAGATTTCACCTCCAAATACGGAAAGGTTTTTTCACAGTAAGAGCTGTGAAAATGTGGAACAGACTCCCTCCAGAGGTGGTTCTGGCCAGCTCAGTAGATTGCTTTAAGAAAGGCCTGGATTCTTTCCTAAATGTACAGAATATAACTGAGTACTAAGATTTGTAGGTAAAGTTGATCCAGGGTAAATCCGATTGCCTCTCGGGGGATCAGGAAGGAATTTCTTCCCCTGCTGTAGCAAATTGGATCATGCTCTGCTGGGGTTTTTTGCCTTCCTCTGGATCAACTGTGGGTATGGAGTTGGGTGTATAGGATTGTACTGTTTTTTATTTATTTTTTTTATTTTTTGTGGTTGAACTGGATGGACTTGTGTCTTTTTTCAACCTGACTAACTATGCAACTATGTCATTGGGTGTCTTTTCTCAGTAGCAGCCCAGTGGGAGTGTTGCCCTGCTGTGCATGCCGGAAAGGGATACTTAAGGGGCAGACACCATTTTTTGGGGTCCTTTGCCTTGTGGCCCTCCTGACGCGCGAGGTATGTGTTGTGTGATTTCCAGCCCCGGGACCACGTTGGCTCGAGGCTGAATCTCTACTAGTAGGCCCAGTTATGCTGGCTGGGGCCTACGAATTAAGAGGGATCCTAAGCTGTCCATCTAAGCGAAGGAGGCTATACTTAATGAAGGAAACCAGGGGAGGACCTGCCCTGGAGGAGACCAAGCGGAAGGCTTATGTCTCGGGATAGGCCTGGTGACCTTATTATGGAGGGATCCACGACTCAAGTTGTCCTACAGTTCGCGGTTTGGCCTAAAGGCTCTTTAAACTGTATGGCTGGAAATTCGGGCATTACATCCTGTGGCAGAGGATTCTGGACTGTTCAATTTGTTCTCAATCAGTCTGTGGCAGAGACTGTTATCAAACTGGTTCATGCATCATTCCGGCTGCTAGGCAAGGTGAGAGGGGCCTATCCGGGTGAGCAATACCCACTCAGGAGACGATGAATGTTGAGGTAACGTGCAGGCCCAAAACTAACCAGCAGCTCCTACGGGGGTAGTGCTACATATGATATATATATGGAAGATCTGGTGAGCTAATAATTTTCTGTACACTCTGCCTCTGCTGACTGATATTTATTACATTGTTCTCCTAAATACAGAATCATGCCCCTCTATGATATGGACAAAAGGAGGGGATAAGGGTTCTCGAGTCCTATCTGTATTTGTTGCTTTAACCAAAAGGGTAAGCCAGGTGAAAATAAGAAAAAAAAAAGGTTTAAAAACAAAATGCAGCTTCCAGTTCAAAAGCCTAACATTTAAGCTAACCTCCTCTGCCACAATTGGAGTATTTTTTTTTATTTTTTTTTTAGAGCATTGAGGGTGGCTGGTTTTGACAGGTACTCACTCCCACTTCCAGTTGGATCCCTGCGGCAGATCCACCAGAAGTTCTTCTTGCCCCCTCCCTGACAGCAACTATCAGGGACACATCACAGGTTCCAGAAGGCTGCAGAGCCATTCACAAAGCCTAGCACGGCTTGCGTATGCACACTGGGTAGCCAGCTGTGAAGGCACAAGGAGCCGGCTGCCCACAGTTAACATGGAGGCGCCAGGTATCCGAAGACTGTTGTAGAACCAGCTTGGGTGAGGGCAGTGCTTTATCCTTGAACAGGTAAGTGTATGTTTATTAGTCAGTAGGTTTTTGTACCTGCTGACTTTTAATTTTTGTAGAATTGACTAAAGCTCTTCTTTAATATAACCCTTAACCTGTATCATGGGATATGGTGAATCTTCTGTGTCATCAGTGGAATTATGGAAGAAGTAACCCCATCATAACTAGGCTGCCTAGTGGTAGCACCGGTCCTAGATCTCTGTCATGTCATTTGGCAGAACGGCAAATCGCCTTGTTTACATAGACAGTTCCCCGTTCTGCCTCTGTACACAGCGATCACGGGTCACTGGCGGACATCGAGTGCGCGGGACCCGTACGTTGGTTCGCGCAGGAGAGCCGACCTGCCGCAGTAGATCTGCGTGAGCTGGTCGGAAAGTGGTTAAAGTGGTTATTAACCCATTGTAAGGAATTTATATAATCCTCCTTGTTCCCTAAGGATAAGTGCTCCTCTGTCTGTGTTTTATAAAAATGCTTGTCATACCTGATGAAGGATCCCGACCGATCCAAAACTGTTTTAATTTTATGAGTTTGTAACTCTCTCACTAAATCTACAAGGTGCTGCAGATTGGACATTTTTGTTTTTCTATATATTGGAGGTTGGTGATCTCCAATATCTGCTTTGCACCTGAACAATCTGTTTTTTGCTGGATGTGTGCTGCCCTGACTCGCTTATACACACACACACACACACATATATATATATATACAGTGATGAAAATAAGTATTTGAACACCCTGCTATTTTGCAAGTTCTCCCACTTGGAAATCATGGAGGGGTCTGAAATTGTTATCGTAGGTGCATGTCCACTGTGAGAGACATAATTAAAAAAAAAAAATCCAGCAATCACAATGTATGATTTTTTTAAACTATTTATTTGTATGATACAGCTGCAAATAAGTATTTGAACACCTGAGAAAATCAATGTTAATATTTGGTACAGTAGTCTTTGTTTGCAATACAGAGGTCAAACGTTTCTTGTAGTTTTTCACCAGGTTTGCACACACTGGAGGAGGGATTTTGGCCCACTCCTCCACACAGATCTTCTCTAGATCAGTCAGGTTTCTGGGCTGTCGCTGAGAAACACAGAGTTTGAGCTCCCTCCAAAGATTCTCTATTGGGTTTAGGTCTGGAGACTGGCTAGGCCACGCCAGAACCTTGATATGCTTCTTACAGAGCCACTCCTTGGTTATCCTGGCTGTGTGCTTCGGGTCATTGTCATGTTGGAAGACCCAGCCTCGACCCATCTTCAAAGCTCTAACTGAGGGAAGGAGGTTGTTGCCCAAAATCTCGCAATACATGGCCCCGGTCATCCTCTCCTTAATACAGTGCAGTTGCCCTGTCCCATGTGCAGAAAAACACCCCCAAAGCATGATGCTACCACCCCCATGCTTCACAGTAGGGATGGTGTTCTTGGGATAGTACTCATCATTCTTCTTCCTCCAAACACGGAATTATGACCAAAAAGTTCTATTTTGGTCTCATCTGACCACATGACTTTCTCCCATGACTCCTCTGGATCATCCAAATGGTCATTGGCAAACTTAAGACGGGCCTTGACATGTGCTGGTTTAAGCAGGGGAACCTTCCGTGCCATGCATGATTTCAAACCATGACGTCTTAGTGTATTACCAACAGTAACCTTGGAAACGGTGGTCCCAGCTCTTTTCAGGTCATTGACCAGCTCCTCCCGTGTAGTCCTGGGCTGATTTCTCACCTTTCTTAGGATCATTGAGACCCCATGAGGTGAGATTTTGCATGGAGCCCCAGTCCGAGGGAGATTGACAGTCATGTTTAGCTTCTTCCATTTTCTAATGATTGCTCCAACAGTGGACCTTTTTTCACCAAGCTGCTTGGCAATTTCCCCGTAGCCCTTTCCAGCCTTGTGGAGGTGTACAATTTTGTCTCTAGTGTCTTTGGACAGCTCTTTGGTCTTGGCCATGTTAGTAGTTGGATTCTTACTGATTGTATGGGGTGGACAGGTGTCTTTATGCAGCTAATGATGGATGAAGCCAAAAATAGGGCAATCTTAGGAGAAAACCTGTAATGCCCTGTACACATGATCGGATCATCTGATGAAAACGGTCCGATGGACCGTTTTCATTGGACGAACCGATCGTGTGTGGGCCCCATCGTTTTTTTTCCCATCAGTGAAAAAACTTAGAACCTGTTTTAAAATTATCTGATGGTTAAATAACCGATAGAAAAAAACGATCGTCTGTGGGCAAGTCCATCGGTTAAAAATCCATGCATGCTCAGAATCAAGTCGACGCATGCTCGGAAGCATTGAACTTCATTTTTTTCAGCACGTCGTAGTGTTTTACGTCGACGCGTTCTGACACAAACGGATTTTTAACTGATGGTGTGTAGGAAAGACTGATGAAAGTCAGCTTCATCGGATATCTGATGAAAAAATCCATCGGTCCGTTTTCATCGGATGAACCGATCGTGTGTACGTGGCGTAAGAGTCTGCAAAAGACTTGAGACTGGGGCAGAGGTTCGTCATCCAGCAGGACAACGACCCCAAACAAACATACAGCTAGAGCTATAATGGCATGGTTTAGAATAGATCAAAGCATATTCATGTGTAAGAATGGCCAAGTCCAAACCTAAATCCAATTGAGAATCTGTGGCAAGGCTTGAAAATTGCTGTTCACAGATGCTCTCTGTCCAATTTAACAGAGCTTGAGCTTTTTTGCAAAGAAGAATGAGCAAAAATGTCACTCTCTAGATGTGCAAAGCTGGTGAATTAGGGGGGGGGCTGAATACAAATGTACCCCACACTTTTTAGATATTTATTTGTAAAAAATTTGGAAAACCATATATCATTTTCCTTCCACTTCACAATTATCTGCCACTTTACGTTTTTGGTTGTAACATGACAAAATTTGGAAAATTTCAAGAGGTATAAATACTTTTTTAAGGCACCGTATACACACACACACACGCATGTGTGTTTGCACTTTGGTGTGCACACCCTAAGGGCCCTTTCACACGCACGGACAAACGGTCTGTTTATTATAAGTCCGTTTACGAACTTGTAATGTATCCCTATGGGATTGCAGACATTAGCAGATAATGCATCCGCTAACGTCCGCAACCATCCGCGTCCGCAAAGATCCGCTTTTGCGGACGGAAGAAAACCCTATTTTTCTTCCGTCCGGCGGAACGGATCGGATGAATACGGACACACGGTCCGTATTCATCCGATTCAACATAGGGGAGGGCAGAGGAGAGACAGGGCAGTCTCTGCACTGTGTGCGGGGACCACCCTGTCCACCGACAGCTCAGCGGGGATTAACGGAGGAATCCCCGCTGAGCCAAACGGGCTAACGGAGCGGATCAATAGGGATCAGCTACGTGTGAAAGAGCCATAATGCAATAGGCTGTGCACACCTATGCTCCTATAGATACATACTTTCCCTTATTGGACAGCTGAAGCATCAGGGTCAAACAGCAATGGTCCCGCCAGCGAGATCGGTTCATGGTTCTAGCATATATTTTGATTGAAATCATTATGGTATCATTTGTATGTCTCCTTTACCTTAACTGAGGGGGATTCAAGAATAATTAGTATAGCTGTATATGTCACAAAAACACCAGTGCACATGTCTACCCAAAAATGTGTGGGTAAAATAAGACATCCTTTTTTATAGTTGTACAACTTCAATGAAGCCAGCAGTAACTAAGAAAGCACTGACAGGTTAACAGTTGTCTTAATGTCACATACAGTTCACTCTGTGCTTTTCTCAGTGGGTGATATTACTCCTGTCAGGTTTCTGTTTCTGCACCAACATCATCTTCTCTATAGACTCACTCCCCACAGCATGACGTTTTTTAGTCCTTTTAATTTATGTTAAAAACGGACGCTGAATTAACTACTTTTCTTCAGTCTGCAGACATTTAATTCTCTGTCAGAAATAGCTTCCTAAACCCCAAGCAAGCTCTGCAATGACTGTAGCTGTCACGTTCCACATGCCAAAGAAGCTAAGATATGAGCAAGAAATCATTTTAACAGACTATGCTGAGTTTTAATGAGCAAGACTGCATGGGGCCCCTTATGCTGTGTGTTGACATGAGAACCAAATAGAGACACTAGTGTCAAACCTGTTAGACTTATGGGGATTTACAGTGACTGGGGATGCTAAAAAGAAGAAAAAAAAAATCAAGCCGAGTTGTGGTAATAAATAACTCTTTCAATGTACGTGTGAGAAATGTAAGAGAAAAGAAATCAGCATGGTTCCTCTTCGACAGTTAGGCTTCTTACAGTGGACAGTTCTTTTAATGCTGCTATCCAGTCTTGTAAACTCGATTACCTTACGGAATACTCACGTCACTATCTGGCCTGTGGGGCAAAGCTTATTGTTGATGGTAAAGAGCTACCAAATTATACAAAGGTTCTCTTTCCTCTATCCAACCCAAACATTATATTTATTGGGAAATACTTCAGATGCTTCCTTCCTAGTAGATTTACGTAGTAGGAATGCTACACAGTTCTGGGAATGTATAAAATGCACTGACACAAGTGATACTAATCGAGCGGCTGTTTACAGGGATATCACGAGGAGCTTAGACTGAATTCTATTGGTGGAGAAGCTACATTTGGCGATTCAAAAACCAGCAGTGACTTAGTGGTTAGCACTTCTGCAACACTAGTTTCCTTCCAAACAAGGCACTACCTGCATGGAGTTTGCATGCTCTCCCTATGCTTATGTGGTGTCAGGGAAATTTGGATGTACGCTATGCGCACAGCCATTTCTCCTGTGCTAATAAGCACACATTTTGTCTAATGATACAATGCATCTTACCCATCATTCTATTTCCTGCATATCCCCGAGTAAACAGACATCACAAAAGCTCATGTTCTCAGCTCCATCAGCATGCCTCCAGAGACCAGTCTGCCTGGCTCTTTTATTCGTAAAAGACAAAAGCTCTGACAAACAGGAAGTGATCACCACAATAGCCAATCGCTTCCTCAATACAAAATGACATCACAGGAAATGGCAAACAGTAAAGGGGAGGGCACTCACAGCAAGGAAGGGGAGAAGTGCACACGCCCCATCTTAATCAGCATGGAGCCTACTGTGACAGGAAGTCCGGTAAATCTGGGGGTGTTGTCACAGACGGGAGATAAATTTCTGCCTTGTTTAGAAAATTCACCAATTACTATCAGGTGTCGGCTACAGAGGTAGCCAGAAAGGTTTAAGGACGTTGGATAGCTTCAGCTGTTCAGAATGAGGCAATTAAGGCCTCTATAAGTTGTCCAGAGGACTACTACTGAATGCTGCATCCTGAGGCTTGTTGAGTTAAGGAGAGCAGTGAGCTGAGGAAGACTTCTGAAGGTGAAATGGTTGTTGATATTTTTGCTGTGTGATAAAAAAATCAAAAAGACTATTATTTTCTGCTGGAAGACCAGCAGTGTCTGCCCAGCAGTAGGCTGTGCCAGACTACATAGGCGGGTTCCTGTGTTGTGAAGGTAGACGGCTCAAGCAAAAATATCAACAACCACTTCACCTTCAGAAGTCTTCCTCAGCTCACTGCTCTCCTTAACTCAACAAGCCTCAGGATGCAGCATTCAGTAGTAGTCCTCTGGACAACTTATAGAGGCCTTAATTGCCTCATTCTGAACAGCTGAAGCTATCCAACGTCCTTAAACCTTTCTGGCTACCTCTGCAGCCGACACCTGATAGTAATTGGTGAATTTTCTAAACAAGTCAGAAATGTATCTCCCGTCTGTGACAACACCCCCAGATTTACCTAACTTCCTGTCACACTACTCAATACTGTTTAAAGTAAACAATATCTGGTAAGAGCATTCTACTTGTTCTTACAGGCTTGAGACAATCTGCGGGGACATTGCTGTCAATATACGGTACAAGTACACCAAAAAGGCAGATATCAATGTCCTCTTATAAAAACAGATAGGTATCCAAAAGGGGATAGCGAAGTCTGCAAGAGAGATATAATAGGTTTCTCTCGTTATGCAGACTTTGCTTCTCTAATGTGTATAGTCATTTGAAGGCAAGAAGCCCAGTGCATTGCGCTTTATACCTACAAACCAACAAATTCCCTCACACACAAAGAACACGTCTCAAATCCCATGAGAAGGTTTTTTAAATCAGGCACAGGGAGACACACATCCTAGAATAAAATGTCCACATAAATCTTTTATAATAAAATTTCCACAACAGTGGGTTTCCTCTGGGTACTCTGTAGGTACTCCATGGGTTCCTACATGCTGGTTGGTTAATTGGCTTTTATCTAAATTGGCCCTACTATGTGTATGTCTGCGTGGCAATAGGGGCCTTAGATTGTCAGCTCCTTAAAGCAGTAGTAAAACACATCTTGACGTCCTTTTTTTTTTCACAAGAAAATCTTGACGTCCTTTTACTGTCAAAAAAACACATCTTGACGTCAGTGCCATATTGGTTATGGCATGAGCTCTGAAGGTCTGACACGGTATGCCGGACCTTCAGAGCGCATGTGCCGGTGACATCACCAGCTACATGTAGTATGACTATCTCCTAAACAGTGCAAGTTTAACAGATATTCAACGTACCTACAGATAAGCCTTATTATAAGCTTTCCTGTAAGTAAAAGTGAAAAAAAATCTGAGCTTACTACCACTTTAAGGTCAGCCATACACAGTGAGAAGCCATTCCCGCTGGGAGAAGATAGTGATTATCGCTAGCTACAGAAGACACTTGCGATAATCAGAAGAAAATCCAACAGGCTGCTTGTACCCAAGTTGATTGATCAACTTGGTACATTAAGCCTGCCCATTAACGGTTTGAATTCTGGCTGGTTCCTGCTGAACCACCAAGATTTGAACCCTGAATGGCTGGCCTAAGAGTAGAGATTGATGTGAATATACATATGTTTGTAAATCGCCATTGCTTTAAAATTACCAGTATTAAAATAAATAAACCAACATTCCCAAAAGTGGCGTGAATCAGAAATAAATTACAACGAAGATATTTGCCAGCACACCATGGTGCAACATCTTATGCTGACGTAAAGAGCACATAGGAGACTCCCAACCAAAGAAGCATCTGAAGTCTGCTGCTGATACGTACTCATTAAACTGCTGACAGTATCATACAGCAGAGAAAAAAAAAATCATCTTCTTACATGCTGGCATTTTTCATACAGACCTGTTATAAATCAAAGGGAAATCCTCTTGTCACGATGAAAGCCTGTACACATATTTTGATGATTTCTTTCATTAGCAACTTGTGGGATATCACACATGAGGAGCGCAAAGAATGTGTAATGTAAACTCATTCATTATCTCCCAGCAGTATTACTAGAAGGCAGCTATTAAGATGTCTTTCAAAATTGTGTGCAAAGAAAAAAAAAAAGAATTCCAGCCACAAATATATCATGGATTTACTATTATTATGTTTTTAAGTAGTTGGTATGGTGAGCTGAAGTGGGGAGGAATTCGATTTTCTCTAGCTTCTGCCTTTTGTATTATATCCCTATGCGCTGAACGGGGATTTTGCACAGTCTAATCCTCCTTTATTCCCTTCCCTCTCTGCATTGGCCATCTAACAAGAACTTGGTGTGCTAAAGATTGAGTGAACACTTGATTGACAAGCATCCCCCATTCAGAGGCCCTAATGAAAAGAAAATTCTTAAATTCCAAACAGACCAAATTGGTAACATGCATACGGAAAGTAATTCAGTTTTTTAGGCATGGTTATTTGTTGCAAAATTCAATTAGCATTTTTTTTTTTGATGCTTTACTACTTGATCTCATGAAGATATGGTTGGCAAACAAAGACAGGTGCTTGGCCTGGCATCGAGGTGCTTACAGATCTTTGCTTTATGAACCAGCCTACGGCCTCATTCACATATTTGCATTAAAAATGTGTTTCAAACAAGATTGTGTGTGTTTTTTTTACCTGCAGGGCTATTGATTTCAATGAACCGTGCTTGTGTACTACAATATTCCTAAATAACTGCTATGATTTCATGAAAGCATGCTATATGTAATTACAGAACTGTATCACTGAATCAAAATGTACAGTTCTCATGTGTTATTTCATGCAATAAATTGCTACTCTGAAGCAGCTGCATGTGAATGAGGCCTAATATATCAAACGAATATTTTAAAATGCAATTTCATTTACATTATATGCATCATGGGTTGTGTTTGTACTCTGATCTAATGTCAGTGCTATCTGACAGTTTGTATTAAAAGATAATTAAACCAAAGAAGGAAAATGTAATATTTAGCAGCTTACCAATCCTTAGATGTGGTTGCTACATTCCTTTTCATGTTTGAGCAAGAACATTTTCAACAACCACAAAAAATACGGTACTTAAAGCGGGAGTTCACCCGAAATTTTTTTTTAACATTAGATTGATGCTCGTTTTGTCAAGGGGAATCGGGTGTTTTCTTTTAAATCGAAGCAGTACTTACCGTTTTAGAGATAGATCTTCTCCGCCGCTTCGGGGTATGGTCTTCGGGACTGGGCGTTCCTATTTGATTGACAGGCTTCCGACAGGCTTCCGACGGTCGCATACATCGCGTCACGAGTAGCCGAAAGAAGCCGAACGTCGGTGCGGCTCTATACAGCGCCTGCGCACCGACGTTCGGCTACTTTTGGAAAATCGTGACGCGATGTATGCGACCGTCGGAAGCCTGTCGGAAGCTTGTCAATCAAGTAGGAACGCCCAGTCCCGCAGCCCATACCCGGAAGATGCATCTCTAAAACGGTAAGTACTGCTTCGATTGTAAAAAAAACACCCGATTCCCCTTGACAAAACGAGCCTCAATCTAATGTTAAAAAAAAAGGTTTTTGGGTGAACCTCCACTTTAATGGTCTTGCCAGTTCCAGTTTACTGGAGACTAAAGCCTCGTCACATGATCGGATTTTCCGCAAAGCGTAGGACTTTGTCCGAGGGGTGTTGGATGTGAACTTGGATTGCATACAAACAGCAAAAAATTGTCATCCAACAAACAAAAACGACATGGATTTTCTGCTCTTTAGCGCCACCCTTTGGGCAACTTCTGCTAATGTTGTCTTATGGTTAGCATTGCTTCTGAGCATGCGTGTTTGTACTTGTGTACACACGATCGGAATATCCGACAAGACACATTTGTTGTCGGAAATTTTTAACGTATGCTATCCCACATTTGTTGTCCGAAATTCAATTGAACCGAAAAAACAATTGTCCGATGAAGCATGCAAACTGTCAGATAATCCGACAACATCCTGCCATCACACAATTTCTGTCGGAAAATCAAACCGTGTGTACAAGGCTTTGAAATTTTTTCCCAACTATTTACTGTAAACTACATAACACCTCCCTCTATGTAATGGAGATGGGGAAAGAAGAGTGTTCTGTAGTCCAAATTAGGAGTCAAGTGAAGTCTAGGGTAACAATGCTGCTCCCCTATAGATGCTACTGGCAGGTTCACCAGGTAAAAATAATGGGAAAAGGCCTGAATAAAAAAAAATGCAGTACCACATCTAGGGACTAGTTCATGGCAATAAATTAAATGTTTGATTTGGGATTTAAATGCACTTTAACCCTAATGCCGCGTACACGCAGTCGGAATTTCCGACAAGAAAAGTTTAATGTAAGCTTTTGGTCGGACATTCCGACCGTGTGTAGGTCCCATCGGACTTTATGTCCGACAGCAAAAATGTGAGTGCTGGTTCTCAAATTTTCCGATGGGAAAAGTTCTTGTCAGAAATTCCGATCGTCAGTATGCAATTCCGACGCACAAAAAAATACACATGCTCGGAATCAATTTGACGCATGCTCGGAATCATTGAAGTTAATTGTCCTCGGTTCGTTGTAGTGTTGTACATCACTGCGTTCTTGACGGTCGGAATTTTGTGTGACCGTGTGTATGCAACACAAGTTTGAGCCAAAATTCCATCGGAAAAAAATCCACGATATTCTTATCGGAATTTTCGATAGTGTGTACGCGGCCTTACTCTACTGCCAAACACAAACTAAAAGATGGAATAAATCTAATTAGGCAAGCAATTACTGCACTTTATAACTCCAACCAGTTGAGCTTGAATGCATCTCATGTTTAGTGTTAGTCTAGGTTCAGATCTATGTGGCTTCGCTTGATGCATTTTTCAAGCACATGTTTCAGTGCATTTTGCTTTTTTTTTATTTTTATTATTATTTGTTTATTTTTTCAAAATGCCATTATACAAAAAATAAATCTTCAAAGTTCAACTTTAAATATAGCATTAAAACTATTTAAATTCCAAACCCCCACCTGCCCCCACCCTATTTACGCTTCCCTTCCCCTTCCATGACCCATATCCTACCTCCCACTTAGATCTTTATCTTATTACTATTCCGCCTCGGCCAATTCCCCTACGCCTATCCACTTATTGTCTCAACATCTCTTCCCGTTTTTTTGAACGCCTTCCATTTTTTTACATTTATTTGCCAACCCCTCAGTTTCTTCCTCTCTACTATACCTCAAACACTACATATTATATGTCTCTTCTACTCTGTTTATCCAGTCCCAAATTTTAGGGCTTTCTATTCCTTGCCACTTTTTGGGTATCAGGCTTTTGGCAGCATTCATCATATGGGGTATTACTGATTCCTTATATTGCTTTATTGAACCTTCCACCCCATGGAACAAGCACATCCATGGTTCCTCAGGTATTACTCTATTGGTGATCTCCTTCTTCCAATATTTTTTTTTTTTGGGCAGTCCAACCAAATCTGGGCTATTGTTCCTACAGCCTTGCAACCAGGGCTCAAGTCCTGCGGGAACGCGTGGGAACGGAGTCCCTGCACTTTTTTCACAGCAGGAACGCAGTTCCCTTTGCAGGACTAGAGCAGCCGAGAGCAGCCGAGCCGCCCGAGCCAATCCTTCATTATACGGCGATGCCCAGCTCGAGTCACTGTCAGGGGCAGGCGAATCTTAGTAATCCTTTATGTTACTGGCCGCTTCCTGTATATGGATTCACCGGGTAGTGTGCGGGTATTCCGTCACTTCCTCGATTCCGCAATGTCTCCTGGGAGCTTTTGTCATTGTTCCCAGGAGACATTGCGGAGGTCTTAAGGCAGGTTCTTTCTAAATCCTGCGATAACTCGTGGCAGACCTCCGCAATGTCTCCTGGGAACAATGACAAAAGCTCCCAGGAGACATTGTGGCATGGAGGAAGTACAAGAAGCGGGCAGTAACATAAAGGATTACTAAGGTACAGTGGATCGAAAAAAAAAAACATGCGGTTTAGTAATTATGCATATGAGCGTATCATTTTTTTTTTTTGGTGGGGGAGTGGATCTTGGGTGGGAGTTCCCACACTTTTTTTCCCAGGACTTGACCCCTGATCACATGCCTGACGAAGGGGCCCTGCGTAACCCCGAAATGGTGCACTCTCCTTGTGTTGGGATCATGCAATAAATTATCGGTTTGGACGCTATTCATGTCGTTCCATGGTGTGCTGGCAAATATCTACATTACACTATTCCACCCTTCACAAGTGTCATATTGCCCAGAGTGCCCCCATAAGTAGCGTTCCCTCACCATCTACAGTTAACCCCATATACACTATATGAAGGTCAATATGTGCCTTTAACTGTGCCAAGAACAGTTGTTTCAGTTTTTCACCACTTCAGGGAGGTCTCAGAATGTATCCTCATTAACCTCACCCTCAGCTAATCAGCATCTTCCATTCCGCAGTAATAACGTGTGGCAGGGGTGGGGGGATGTCCTGGATTTGGACCCAGCTACAGCACCAGCACATCACCAGCAGCATCAAGACCATGCCTCCCCCTAATTATACTGTTGTCGTAAATTGTGACATATTGGCAATTTAATCATTTAGAAAGGTCCACATTGACTTTAGCATAAACAATGACATACTAAATATACATGTAGCGCCCTGCTCCTGTTAAACAGGCGATTCTGTAAATTTAAAGGGGGCCTGAGTTGTTATTTGACTCAGACATGTGTAATTATGGGCAATTTAGCCTCTGTTCTAGCCATGGCTGTGCTGGGAGTAACCACTATTGTTCGCCTGGGGGTGCTATTACCATCCCAGGCCAAGGGTGGCAGCAGCAGAGTCAGGGTGTATTGGGTGTCCCCCTCGGCAGCCAATCAGTAGGAGTGTTCATCCCGCTGTGCATGCTGGGGAGGGGTACTTAAGGGACAGACGCTATTGGGGCAAGGTCGTCGGTCTGTCGTCCCACGCGCCTCGTGGTCCGCCTGGCCTGGGGTGCATGTTCCTGAATCCTGGCTCCGGGACCACGTTGGTCTGGGGTTGGGGCTTCGCTTGGTGGGCCCGGTGTTCGGACTGGGGCCTGCACTTTCAGGGTGGTCCTGTGCTGTCTGTCCTGCGGGAGGAGGCCACTTGGTGGGGGGGACCAGGGGGAACCTATCCTGGAGGGGGCCATGCGGGAAGCTGGTGTCTTGGGAGGGGGACTGGAGACTTTGTCGGGGGGGGGGGGCATACACTGAGAGGCTTGATGGTAATCGCCTGTCGGATCTAAGTTCTGCAGAGGTTGATCTGGAGAGATCCAGGTGCTGGGTCCTGCGGCGGAGGACTCTGGACCAGGGGTGTCTCCTCGTGGAGGAGGGTCTGTGGTGGATACTGTACTTTATTCCATATGCCGTTCCGGCTGCTGGGCCGGTGGGGGGGACCTATCCGGCTGGAGTGGCGACGGGGACTGTTTGCTGGAGGCCGGAGTGTTTGCTATTTGGGATTGTGCACCTGAGTTCTGCAAATAAATCCTAGAAAAAGAAGTGTATCTTGTGGACATTGGAATTCTTCAGACTCTCTTTTATCACCCTGGACAGCGAGAAGATAGAGGTGACATGCCGCCCAAAATATTCAGCAGTTCCTTCGGGGGTTAGTGCTACATACAAATAAATTAAGAAGGTAATAACAGATTATATGATTAATAATAATAATAATAATAATAATAATAAAAAAAAATTATAGTTCTATATATATTGCAATTTCCATTTCTTCTATTCGTTTGTACAGTGCTGTGAAAAAGTATTTGCCCCCTTCCTTTTTTTTTTTTGCATATTTCTCACACTTGATATGGACCTGGGTGGAAACCCCACGCCGTTTGTTTCGTAAATTGTTTTGCCGGAAAATTATTATTATTTTTCGCACCATAAACGAACGGCGCATGCGCCGTCCCGTGGGCGCATGCGCCACCCCGTGGGCGCATCCCAGTGCGCATGCTCAGAATCACATCGGAACTACTCCCTAAGATACAACGGATCACTGCCTACGACGTGAACGTAACCTACGCCCAGCCCTATTCACGTACTATGTAAACGACATAAAATACGACGGCTGTGTTCCCTGGTCCATACCTTAGCATGAGATGCGCCGCATATATGGGGAATAACTTTACGCCGGACGTACGACTTACGCAAACCGCGTATATTATGCGCCGGGCACAAGTACGTTCGTGAATCGGCGTATCTCCCTCATTTGCATATGTGCATAGAAAATCCATGGGAGTGGCAAATGCGCCGAGCGTAAATATGCGCCCACGATACGACGGCGTAGGCAAGTTACGTCGGTCGTAGGAAGCCTATTTTTAGATGTATCTCAGATTGTGGGCACGGCGCACAGATACGACGGCGCATAGTTACACTTACGCGGCGTGACTCGAGATACGTTGGCGCAAGTGCTTTGTGAGTCCGGGCCTATATAAAAAGATATTTGTGTAGTCTGCCCTAAATCTTGGGAATACGTGAAACTTTCAGACGTTTGCCTATAATGGGTAATAAAATGGGGAAGGTGGCTCTTGATGGTGAGCAAGAACAGCCGACCCCATATGATTTTATTAAAGGTACCTGTGGTTTAAATTATGTCGAACCAAGTATATATCAGACAGGAGGCTCATATCTTATGCATGATCTTTCTTTATTCATGCTCACAGCAGAAAACCAACTTTAGTGAAATCTTATAGAAAAAATGTTTCTTTAAAACTGACAACAAGAAAGCTACACCCCCGGCAGCCCTCTAGAAGGGCCTGCCAATCACGAGGTAGTCCAGTCAGTATATAAGGCCTGCCTCTTTTAGGAACTTCCTCTTTCTTTCTGCTCACAGATCAGAACTCAGATAAGTAGATTCATTGAACTCTATAGATTATATATATACTATCATTGTTTTGATTGCAATATTGTTATATACATTTTTCTCTATGGATTCCTGTTGATTCGCCCCCCCTTCGGGGCGCTGGGTATTTCCCCCTTTTTGTATATATAATTTTTTGTCTTGCAGAATCCGTTTATACATATCCTTTGCTTGTCACTTTGTCATAGTGTTACCTTGCTGTTTTTTCGATGGGGCTCGGGTCAGCGCGCACCCTCCTGACGCTCTGACCAGTCCCGAGCTCCCTCACACTCTACCGCGCGGTCTCGCCAACCATCGCGAGACGTCGGCGCCATTTTCATGGCGCCTTCTCTCCCTTCTTCTTCGCGCCTTCGTTTCCCCTCTCGGCGCGCTCTTTCAGACGGGGGGCGTGTCGCGACTCCTCGGCCTATCACGTCAGGTCGGGAGTTCTCGCGAGACTACGCCCTCCTCCCCCGTGCTCCGCTCCTCCGTCACGCTCAGTCAGTGTGTGAGCGAACGGAGAGGAGAACGGAGCACGGACCCTACGGTACTCTACCTAGATTCTGGGAATTTATTCCCTCTCTCTCTCTCTCTTACAATTCCCTAGTTTCCCCTAGTTTGGCGCTGCATTGCATTACTATCAGCATCTATAGTGCTATTGCATGCTCAATGCCTGTTACACATACAACCTAGCTTTTCAGCATCCCTAGTCTCCCTTACTTTAGCACTGCAGTCTACCCCTAAAACAACATTTATAGCCATAAACAGCATTTATAGTGCTACTGCAGTCTCATTGGCAAAACACTATTGCTTGCAACTGTTTCATAATGGCAGAGGACAGAGATCTCGCCCTGAACATGTCTGCAGGGCTATTAGAGCCTTCACTAGACACATCTGTCGTTATGTCTGCAGCACAAATACAGGAATTGATCAAACAATCAGTTCAGGCTGCCATGGCCTCGGTGGTATCAACCCCACCTATACCCCATATGTCATATGGCATACCTATCATAAAAAAGGGTAAGGCGCCTCAGAAGCGCCGCCACATTGACGTGGCTCACGACTCCCCGGCAGGGGAAGTAATAATCATGCCCCAGACAGTACCATCCCAGGACTGTCGACCCACTGTTCTCCCAGACTCTGTACGACCCCCGGGCCTCGGGGAGATAAATGCACAGAGGCATCGATCCGCCAGGCGGACTAAACCGGACTCCTTTGTGGACTCCTCTCCTGAGTCGTCCGCGGAGTCCGAGGCGTCCGACGCCTACGAGTCTGGAGATGATGAGGATTATGAGAACAGTGGGCACTTGTCGTCTAAGAACGGCGCTAACCCTGTACCCCAGGGTGAAGTTTTATTGGACTCCCACGGAGAGCCATTCTTTGACCCCGAAGCCATTAGTCACCCCCGATCCGGGGATTGGACACCCCTGCCCGAGGTGGCTCAATACGTTGAGTACTGGGCTCGGAGGTCGGTCGACAAGACCAACAGAAATAAGTTGCGCGCGGAATGCCCCCGCCCTTCTATCACCAAAAAAGTAGTAAGCACTCCTGAAGTGGATCCCATACTATTGAGATACCTCACTAAAAGTGGGAAATATTCAAAAAAGGGGATAGAGAGGTCCTTCAAAATGATTCAGGATAGAGTCTTAGACCTTTTTGGCCCTGTCACAAAGATTCTAAATCTCAGTGAACAGGCTTCCGCCTCTGGACAACCTGTCGATTTGTCCCAGCTTAGGGGATGGGCCCAGAGAGCGGTTTGTCTCCTGGGTTCAGCAAACACTGCATGCTCCATGGAGCGCAGACGATCAATACTCATGAGACTTGATCCCCAGCTTTCCCATCTTGCCGAATCTGAACCAGGCCCGTCAGCCGACGGCATGCTGTTCGGAGATTCATTAATAAAGGACATTAACAAGATGGTAGGGCTCTATTCCAGTCTGGACAAGGCCCAGACGTCTCTTAAGAACAATAGAGTTTTTCACAAGGCCGGCAGATATAGAGGCCGCTCTGCCGGCCGTTTCTCCTCTTCCAGGCCATACCAAAGGGCTCCCGTGCAGTACCAGACTCCACCGCCCTACTCTGTACCGGTTGCACAGCCAGCACCCTTTTTCCCCCCCCGGGGACGCCCATGGAGAGGCCGAGGAGCTAGAGGCTATCCCCGTTCCAGACCATCTTCCGGTGAGTACGACACCTCTGCATTTTTCCCACATACCTGTAGGAGGAAGGTTGAGACATTTTATCCACGCCTGGTCTGCGATTACGGCAGATTCGTGGATACTCAATACTGTGGCGGGCTACCAAATAGAATTGTATGCCCTTCCAGTGATGGACCGAACCCCTCACCCCATTCGGTTTTCTATCCCAAACGCCAATCTAATGGACAACGAATTACAGGATCTCCAATCCAAACTAGCTGTAATAGAAGTGGATCCAAATTCCCCCGGTTTCCTCAGCAACCTTTTTCTAGTCAGAAAAAAGGGCGGGTTTTTCCGACCAGTCATAAACTTGAGGAACCTCAACCAACATGTCGTCTACTGACATTTCAAGATGGAGGGCATTCACTGCCTAAGAGACCTCTTACGCCCCGAAGATTGGTTAGTCAAGGTGGACTTGAAGGACGCCTACCTTACGGTTCCCATCCACCCAACACTTGCTCCGCTTCCTGTGGAGGGACAGAGTATGGCAGTTCACTTGTCTTCCCTTCGGTCTCTCCTCAGCTCCATGGTGTTTTACCAAATTACTAAAACCTGTGATAGCATCCCTACGGAGCAGAGGTGTGAGGTTGATCGTCTACCTAGACGACATACTCATAATGGCACGCTCCCCCCACCAAGCAAACGTCCACGCGTCCTGGACAGTTACCCTACTTCAAGACCTGGGTTTTCTCGTAAACCACGAAAAGTCGGTCCTCACCCCATCGCAGGAGATGGAGTTCCTAGGTTTTCTGGTAGACACCAACCTAGCGGTCCTTCGTCTACCCAAAGCCAAACTCCTGACCATACGCAAGGAAATCAGCCTCGTGCTCAACAAGCAGAAGGTGTCCTTACGCGGACTGGCCCGCCTCGTCGGTCTATTGGCAGCGTCGATCCAAGCCATCTTCCCTGCCCCCCTTCATTATCGAGCCCTTCAGAGGCTCAAAGCCCTTCATCTCCGCCAGGGGCTCCGCTATGCGGACGAGGTCCATTTGGACGCGGAAGCCATAGGGGAGCTTCGATGGTGGCTTTGTCATGCCGTAGAATGGAACGGCAAGACCATATTCAGCTCCAACCCGGACTTCATTCTGGAGTCGGATGCCAGCCGCCATGGCTGGGGCGCTCGGTGCGGTTCATCTTCCACAGGAGGAACGTGGTCTGCGGAGGAATCGCTACTTCACATCAACGCGTTAGAGCTCTTGGCGGCCTTCTTTGCCGTCAGGAGTCTACTACCTCACGCGTCCAACTGTTGTGTATTGCTTCGCATAGACAACGTCTCCGCTGTCCAATACGTCAATCGGCTGGGTGGCTCCAAATCCAAGATCCTAGCGGAACTTGCGAAGGACTTCTGGCATTTCTGCCTGGATCGCAACATCATTCCGATCGCGGAATATATTCCGGGTGTCTCCAATATGGTAGCGGACTGGAACTCCCGTTACCTGTCCGATTCCAGCGATTGGCGACTGGATCAGTCAGTATTCCTAGCCCTCGCTCACCTGTGGGGTCCCTTTACCTTAGACCTCTTCGCGTCCCGCCTCAACCGCCAGCTCCCACATTTTTACAGCTGGAGACCGGATCCAGAAGCACAGGCGGTAGACGCCCTTCGCCAGACCTGGCCCCTAGGGACGCACTATGCGTTTCCCCCTTTCTCACTAATCCTCAGGGTTCTTCTTCACATTACACACCTGAGAGCGTCGGCCGTACTAATCACCTCGTGGTGGCCGACGCAACCGTGGTTCCCTCTCCTCCTTGGGATGACGGTGGATCTCCCCAGACTCCTCCCTCACTCCCCTCACCTCCTCACCGGTCCGAACGGGGACCTGCATCCGTTACTCACGGACCACACCCTTCCTCTCCTCGTGTGGTTGGTCTCGGGTGCCCATTGCAGACTGCGGCCTTTCAGGAGCAGCTAGGAATCTCCTCACCATGGCCTGGGCCCCCGGAACTAGAACGGCATACCAATCAGCCTGGCGACTCTGGGTTCGTTGGTGTGATCAACGACAGGTTGATCCCGTTCAAGCACCTGTTCCCCTAGTAGTCAACTACCTAGCGGAATCTTATGGATCCGGGAAGTCCTACAATTCCCTCAATGTATATCGATCAGCAATCTCAGCCTACCATTCTCCTGTTGACTCGCTACCGGTGGGTAGACATCCGTTGGTATGTCGCCTGTTAAGGGGCGTTAGGTTCCAACGGCCCCCACGACCCAAGTACCAACACACTTGGGACGTGACCAAAGTTCTTTCCATGTTCTCGGATTGGGGCGACAATGACTCTCTGTCTTTGAAATTACTATCCTTCAAATTGACTGTTCTCTTATGTCTGATTTCTATCAAACGGGTGTCAGACGTCAGAGCTCTGGACATTTCCAGACGCCAGTTCTCACCTCACGGGGTGAAGTTTTCAGTCGTACGTCGTACTAAGACCGGACTTCAATCGGTCTTTTACCCTTTCTTCCCATCTCACCCACACCTGTGTGTGGTTCGCTGCCTTCAAGCTTATGAGTCTAGGACGTCCCCGTTACGGTCCTTATTTTCTTCTCAACTTCTTATTTCTTACGCTAAACCTCATCTTCCAGTTTCCTCGGCCACTTTGGCCAGGTGGGTACGCTCTGTCATGGACATGGCAGGGATTGACACAGCCCTATTTGGCGCTCACTCTGCCAGAGGGGCGATGGCTACTAAAGTCATCACTTCGGGAGGTTCCCTATCGGACCTATTACTGGCAGCAGACTGGTCTTCAGCGACCACATTCCGTCAATTTTATTTCAGACCGGAGGATCACGTATCTATGTCTGTGTTATAATTGTATGACTCATGGTTTTAATGTATGCTTTGGTATAGCTTTAAACTTGCATAAGATATGAGCCTCCTGTCTGATATATAATTCTAGATTTTCCTAGCTTGTGACGGAAAATATTGATTATATGAAGACAGGAGGCGAGTATCTTCCCTCCCGACCCATCCCTTTCACGATATTATTTCTCATTTATTCCAGGTTATTGAACCACGCATCTCCCAGTTCGGTGGCTGATTGTTCCAGCGCGTCCTGTTTGATCTCCTGTTGGGATCTTTTTTCCTGTTTTTGCGACACTTGGACCGCTCGTCTTCGCAGATCAGAGGTGGGGGCTCCCACTGCATCCAGATGTCCGGCTTTCGCCTGTCTACGGCTCCAGAGGTCCAGTTCCAAGGCTTAGATGTCGGCCTGTTGTCGGTATCCGGGTTTGTCTACAGTTCGCCTCAAGAAAGAGGAAGTTCCTAAAAGAGGCAGGCCTTATATACTGACTGGACTACCTCGTGATTGGCAGGCCCGTCTAGAGGGCTGCCGGGGGTGTAGCTTTCTTGTTGTCAGTTTTAAAGAAACATTTTTTCTATAAGATTTCACTAAAGTTGGTTTTCTGCTGTGAGCATGAATAAAGAAAGATCATGCATAAGATACTCGCCTCCTGTCTTCATATAATCAATATTTTCCGTCACAAGCTAGGAAAATCTAGAATTATCAGGCATAGGTCCCTGTTCTGCTGAGCAATGGGAGGAAGTTAAAAAGATTTGTGGGGTTCACCCTCGACATAATTATCCACCGGACACGTGGTATACTGTATATATGATAAAATGTTGTAAGAAATGGGACAAAGCTTTCAGGAATATAGAAATAGACGTGAACATCTATCCCTACCTTTGGGTCCTTTACAGAACTTACAAATCGATTTCACCCATATGCCAAAACAAAAAGGAAATATAAAATATCTTTTGGTAATAGTGGACAGGTTTACAGGATGGACAGAAGCAATTCCCACAACAGGAGAAACAGCAGGGATCACAGCCTTGGGTCTGACGAATCACTGGATTTGCAGGTATGGTCCACAGGTCATATCATCGGAAGGTCCAGTTTTTACTTCCAAACTTACTCAAGAATTAACAAAGCTTTTGGGTTTCCAATGGAAGTTACACATTGCTTATCACCCCCAAAGCTCAGGAATAGTAGAATGTATGAACCGTAATATAAAGGATAAATAAAAAAAAAGCCACCTCAGGCATCTTAAAAAATTGGATGCACTTCTTACCAGGAGTGCTCTTTCAGATCCGTACCACCCCTAACCCAAAAACAGGTTTATCCCCCTATGAAATACTTATGGGAAGGCCAGCACAAAAAAGGCAATGTAAGGGGGGAGAAGATAATGATATTAACATTTATTCTCACCAGGAGGAACACATAAGACATCTGGTAGGTGCACATACAGAAAATTATGATAAGATTGCTGTCACCATTCCTCCTCTTTCCACAGATCCCACACATCCCTTCCTACCAGGAGAACGTGTATTGATTGAACAACTCGCTGCCAGGCGACAGACGGGACCAATCTTCCAGGGACCCTTTAAAGTTCTCAAAGTAACATGGACAGCTGTACTCACTGACCAGAGCCCACAATGGATCCATGCATCACGTCTAAAGAGAGCTCCATCTATATTGTCCCCACCCAAGGATTCAGAAACATAATCCCTGATTTCCTGTGGATCGAATGTGAAAGATGGCTAAACAATTATCCATAACCACCCTGTTTGCAAGATCCCCAAAATGACACAGATCTGGAAAGAGCTGAATATTACTTTTCCAGCAAATGGTCGGAACTTTCCCCTATCGAAAAGGACTTGAATTTCCCAAAACATTGGCCCACTGGTCCAATTTGGTTGCAGGCCCAGTGGGTCCAGATACTTTACCTCATTTATCCCTTTCCATTCCACACACCGCCCCCCGAACTACCACCTTATTATTCCCTCTTCACTCCCCAGAATGAACCCCCATCCCAAACGGCCCGTAAGGCACGGTATATGTTTAAGGTGATATTGTTAACTTGTTTTACAAAAACTATCTTTATTGCAGCCTTACTGGGGGGTTGGTGGCTTATGCAAAGTAAGGTAGAGAGTGGGAGAATTAGGAAGACTAGGGCAGCACCCATTTTCAAGGCTCCCAAGGTTATCAAAATGTTACATGCCTGCTGTACTGGTGTAGTCACCAAAATAACAGATGAAGCTTTAAAAAAGGTTTATGGATATTATGAGCAAAAGAAGGATTCTCGTTGTTCCATTGATGCCCTTATCCTGATGGCTACCCATCAAAGGAAAAATGTTTCATGGTGCTATTCCCCAGATTTTTAAAAAGCTAAGGAATATGTAAGGGCACAACGGAATGCCGGGAAGCAACCAATTTATGTAAATGAAATAGTCAAAACATCAAAATAATCCCAGGAAAACCTCCACAGTTGTATACCCAAAAGACATAGAAATAATTAATTCCGAGGAAAAAGGTGATCCAGAAACATACACATCATTAGAAAACAGAATAGGAACTTACAGGTGATCACAGGTGACTATCACTAGGTTTCTTATATTGCCAAAAAAAAAATTGTTGTTATAGTTTTTAATACTTTAAAATATGTCTGCGGTAGTGCAATCGGTAGCATTTGAAACGTATACATAATTTTAGGTAGTATTACCATCTTTTTTTTTTAACTACAAGTTGTGGCAAACAACCACCAGCTATAACACAGTGGACAGTTACAAAAAACAAAACAAAACAAAAGATCAAGACTAAAATTAACTAGGGCTGGGGAAATTAAAGATTAATTCCTCGATTAATCTTTAATTCCTCTGATCGATCAAAATTCTTTTGATCGATCAAAATTCTTTTGATCGATCAAAATTCTTTTGATCGATCAAAATTCTTGACGTCACCGGACAGCCTGGACAGTGAGACTTACCCTGCTAGATGCGAGCAAACTGCACCCATTGGATTGAGGTACCTTTTGCATCTGTGAAGCAGGAGGATGCATCAGGCTCCATCAGGGGAAGGGGGCAAAAATAACCATTGTTTTCCTGTCCTAAGCAGTTTTGTGCAGACAATTCTTTGTGTATGTGCAACATCTGTTCCATGCGAAAGACTGTTCAGTTCTTCAGGGTATATTGTCAATAAAATGTGATCATGTCTGCTTCCAGAAAATGTAAACACTCTGGTATGTCTGCGTGACTGGCTAAAGTGATGCCTACTTGCCTACTATAAAGTGACTGACAGTCAATATACTAGATATGTTTTATAATTAAAGTTAAACTAACTTGCTATGTTTTTCTTAAAGTTTATTAGGAAAAAAATTACTTATGTCAGTGCTACAGTTTGTATTTATAACGTATTTGTGTGAACTTAAGTTATGGATTGTGGAAACTAAGTAGTGTTGGGTGATTGTATATAGTGTATACCACATTTACCACTGACTAATGCATAACATAAAGGATTACTAAGGTTCGCCTGCCCCTGACAGTGACTGGAGCTGGGCATCGCCACTTAGTGAAGGATTGGCTCGGGCGGCTCGGCTGCTCTAGTCCTGCAAAGGGAACTGAGTTCCTGCTTTAAAAAAAGTGCAGGAACTCCGTTCCCACGCGTTCCCGCAGGACTTGAGCCCTGCATGTGATGGAATAGTGTGGCACATCGCTAATGTGGAGAATTTTTAAGGACTGTCACTGGATCACATATATGTTTTTGCGTGATTCACTTTCATGGACATTTAAAGCAATTATTATTTTGGATTGTGATACAATTTGAAATGTTTATGCTAGTATAATTCTCGCACTTCGCACTTTGGGATAAATCATTTTTGCACATGGTAAGCAACTTACATATATGATTAGTTTACGTATACTTATACTGTATGTATGCTAATTAGCAGTTTATATTTACCCTCTGTCTAATCATTTGGCTGATTCCTCCTACTTGTTACACTTATAATGCCAGTATTACACGTTGAACAGACTAGCTGTCTCTTAGCTATATTTTATCATCACACAGCTCACATGAATGTATAATTTTCCTCATATAGTCAAGCAAATGCAAATAAGTGCATAGAAGGCAGAAGTCCATGTACAATTCAATAAAGAAGGACAGCAGCAGATCAAATGATATCTTGTCTGGCAATGAAAGTGAACTTGAGATCATTTAAGTACAAGTTGTTACTACTACCATGGTTACAAACTGTATTTAGGAATAAAGTGCAGACACTGCTAGGTGCCTGAACATATTGGATATCTTCTTGAGTTGCCCAGGAGTCCTGACACCCAATTACCCTCAATTTACTACCTTGATAGGAACTGTTGAAATGTACATATTGGATTGCCCTGGGATTGAGGGCTCCCAAGGCTCAAGAAGATATATCTAAAAAGGTATTTAGATGCATCATTAGGTGCCTACATTTTAGTCCAGAGGAAGGCCTAAAGCTGATGTCCATGTTTTATGGCACTTTAAATAGTTCATTTGGACCAAGCTAATCCAAACTAACTATTTGCTTCACTAAGTGCTGCAGTGTCTCTAAGCACTGTATGTGTTGCATGTAATTTCAGCTACATACAGTACATAGTGCTGGGTTTTGGCTGTGAGACAGAGACTTCCCATCTCATACCCAGAACAAAACAGAGCCTAGCTGAGCCGGAGCTCATCCATTCATAGGCAGCTTTGTATTCTGTGAATAAATAGAAAGCTTCTTCTGACTGGCCTGAGAGTATGACTTCATCGGCCCACCCCTCCCACTCAGCCAATCACAGGAAGTTTGTATTCATTCAGAAAATACAAAACTGCCTATGAATGGCTGGGTACCACACAGCCAGAGCCTGTTTTCATTGCTGTCTCTGAGCCTGTGAGAAATAAGAGCAGTGCTGCTGCTCTCAGGCACAGCGCTGAATCAAAATCAAGCTCAGGTAGTTATGAACATAGAAGGTAATTTATCCTTAATGAAGGGAATGCAAAAAAAAAAACATTAGCCCTTAGAACCACTTTGAAGAGGTTGTAAACCCCTGAAATTAAAAATGAACAAAGCATATTCTCATTATGTGTCTGCTCACTCCTCCTTCTGCCATCTGCATGAGTCACTTCTTACATTATAACTGCACACTAGGCCATCCTGGGGGACTGCCTTACCACCCTCCAGCACACAGCAGGTGATTGACAGGTTTGATGTGCATGTTAACCTTTGAGACTGTGTAGAGGTGGGTCACTCCCTTCACTCAGGTCTCAGATTACACTAATTTTGCTGCACAGTGTGTGACATCACATCTCTGGCCCCTGCCATCCGAAAGCTCAGAAAAACCCTTTGAGCTGTTTACTTTGAACAGTTCTAGAGAAAAAGAACTGTAGATAAACATGTACAACCTATGGAGGTGGATTTAATTCATTACTGTGTATTACCAGTAAGGCCAGTGAGGCCAGTCACGTCACCAAGTATATGGAAGGGTTTAATTATTACCTTAAAAAAATACAATACTTTTGAAAAACAATAGTCGAAAAAAAACAATAAGAAAAAAGCTCTCTCATTAATTTGTGTTTCCGCAAACAGTGTCACAATGATTTTCCACAGCTTTTTGGGAAGACAGATTAAGGAGAGAACATTTTTAATGATGATACCGATCAGATCAAAACATAAGTTACTCTCTCAAGAAAAAAGAGCAATAAATTGCTTGAAGCAGGACTTTAATCTCATCAAGTGTGTAGCTCTCACATCAATCCAGTGCTGACATCGGTCAGGTTGCTATGGAGTGAAGGTGATTTGGACAATAAAGCAGCAATGTATGATGTTCAGTAATGAGCTCCTGTTCTCCTTTGTTTAGGCTGACCAAAGAAAACTTGTCCAAGGAACAGAGAAAGGGCTAACTTTTGGTTTGATTTCAGAATGTCATACAGCTACTCCTGGAATGATAGTTTAGGGAGCAATTGGGTAGCGGATGCGGTACTGATTGGTTTTAGTTAAAGCTGAAGATTAGCCAGCAGGGGCCATGCAGGAGCCTGCATGGTCCCCCTATGATCTGAGGATTGCCGGTCCCAGGACTGTATAGCCACATGACGGTGGCCTGTTGAAGTGCTTTTATTACTACATGCTTGTGAGTACCGTATTTATCGGCGTATACCGCGCTTTATTTTGCCCTGAAAATCATAATTTTGCCCTGAAAATCAGGGCAAAATCGTGGGTGCGCGGTATACGCCGATACCCGCTTTCCCGCCACGAGTTTGAATACTGCGCCGGCATATACCGAGCGCAGTACACTCGTGTATCTTCGGGCAGTCTCTGCACTTCTCACGCTGACGTCCTGAGCGTACAGGACGTCAGCGCGAGAGTTGCAGAGCCTGCCCGACGATACACGAGTGTACTGCGCTCGGTATATGTCGGCGCAGTATTCAAACTCGGCGCGGGAAACGAGCGGGGAGGACGCCGCAGAAGGACGCCGGACCCGACGAAGAGGACACCCGAAGCCGCAGACGGACCCCGGACCAGACGAAGAGGACCCCCGGAAGCCGCAGAAGGACCCGTACCCGACGAAGAGGACACCCGAAGCCGCAGACGGACGCCGGACCCGACGAGGCCGCCGATGGACGCGGCGCAAGACACCAAAACTGTAAGTACAAAACAAACTTTTTTTCCACAGGATTCGGGGCAACATTAGGGGTGCGCGGTATACGCGGGAGCACGTTATACCGCTATAAATAAGGTAGTTTTTATTTTTTTACATATTACATTTACTTGGAATAATGCACAAAGCTGGTGCTCCCTCTTCTTCTTTTTATCTTTCTAGTGCAATAAAGACATCCCCAGTCCTAGAGGGACAATCAGCAGATCGCTGGGGCAAAGCAGGATTCCTCCTCCTGTAGCTGTCTGCCTGTACCTCCTACAGGCAGGTAGTTACTAACTGACAGGAAGAATCAATCAACTACCTAGAGCACTTATTAGCACCCTGGTATTTCATTCAGAGCTACAAGCCATCAGCCACAATGGCTGACGGTGTTTGTATTTCTCTCATTAACATTTTCTAAATTGTGACAGCAGGTACAGGGAGAAGATCCCCAGCACGTTTTCACAATAGGAGCTAATGCTCGCCATACATTATACAATTTTCTTCTATTGATTTCCTTTAGATTTACCAAAACCATATAATATGGGGTCAAATCTAAACACTTTCAATGTGGTCCTTGTACTACACAGTTGAAGGTAATGCCGCATACACACCATCACTTTATGTGATGAAAAAAAACGACACTTTCTGTGAAGTAAAAAATGACGTTTTTGAAACTTCAATTTTCAAAGACGAAGTTGCCTACACACCATCGTTTTTCTCACAATGTTCTTGCAAAGTGAGGTTACGTTCCACCACGTTTTACCATTGAAGCTTGCTTCATAAGTAGCTTCTGGGCATGCGTGGATGAAAAAACGTCTTAGAAAACGACATTTTTTGCTACACACGGTCAATTTCTGTGAGGTAAAAAGTGCACTTTTGAAAAACGACACATAAAATTGAAGCATGCTTCAATTTTTTTTGGTCGTTTTTTACAAGACATAAAACGACGTTTTCCCCCACACACAGTCAATTAAAGTGACGTTTTTAAAAACGTCATTTTTTTTCATCACATAAAGTGATGGTGTGTACGCGGCATAAATCTAAAGGAAATTGAATAACAAAATTGTATGGTGTATAGCCAGCTTCAGAAGGGTTTGGGGATACTTGCTTAGTAACATGTTACTGTACATATTACACCCTGGATACAGGTGTAACATGTTGTGAAAGGTGAACTTAACCTTTAAACTGACACTAAACAATGTCCTTATTCTCTAAAAATAATCTATATAAAACCACTATGGTGTTGTTCTGTAATATCTTGTGTGAGCTCCTGAACCCCTCCTATTCTCGCTCACTTACGTTTGTTTGTAACAAACCATACACATTAGTTGTGGTCAAGGGCGGACTGACCATTCGTGCACTCGGGCACTGCCCGAGGGCCCCACGCCACTAGGGGGCCCCATCAGGGTTGCCAGCCTCAGTAAAATCAGGGACAGTATGCAAAAATCTGAGTTTTTTTTTTAAATTCCAAGATTATAGCTGCGCTGCTTCTCCAGTACCTTTTCAGTGTGTGTATGTATACTGTGTGTGTATACTGTGTGTGTATATGCTGTGTATGTATACTGTATGTGTGTGTATACTGTGTGGCCCCATAATCTATTGCCTGGGCCTTGGGGCCCCATAATCTCCTTTTGGCCTGGGCCCCATAATCTCCTATTGCCCGGGGGGCCCCATAATTTCCTATTGCCCGGGGTTCCCATGAGTTGTCAGTCCGCCTCTGGTTGTGGTCATTTGCACTGCTCTATACACACTACACATTCCATAGTACATAATTCATAGTCCTTAGTCCATCTCGGGACTGAGCAAGAGAGCATGGCTATGTTCCTACTTACAGCGAGAACATGGAGAACAAATGTAGCCACCCTTTAACAAGAAGTTGGATCACAGAAGCAAAAAAACAGGAATTTGGAGATTTGGAGGAGACCGAGATCAATAG
The DNA here is from genome assembly GCF_905171775.1 of Rana temporaria. Classification (NCBI taxonomy): domain Eukaryota; kingdom Metazoa; phylum Chordata; class Amphibia; order Anura; family Ranidae; genus Rana; species Rana temporaria. The sequence goes on along the minus strand of NC_053493.1, from coordinate 287,377,409 downwards.
AAAATACTTTTTTTTTTTTTTTTGAACGTTGTTCTTATTGTAATTTCAAGGTAGAAAAAAAAACAATACCATACAGAGCCTATTGGGCATACCCAGGCTTGGTAACACAAACTAAAATAATAATAAACTAAACTACTGTATGCTCAACCACATGTGCAGATTATCTAAAGTATTCTTCTATTTCCACGAATACTCCACAAAGCTTACTGTATTTATCGGCGTATACCGCACACTTTTTTCCCCTTAAAATAAGGGGAAAATCGTGGGTGCGCGATATACGCCGATACCTGCTTCCCGCGCTCAGTTTGAAGCCTCCGCCGACATATACCGAGCGCAGTACACTCGGGTACATTCGGCCAGGCTCAGCTTCGCTCGTGGTCACGCTCTGTGACGTTTATGCGTGAGAAGCTGAGCGTGCCCCAGTGTACTGCGCTCGGTATATGTCGGCGGAGGCTTCAAACTGAGCGCGGGAAGCGGGGATTCGACTCGGAAACAGCGCGGGAGAAGCCGGGAGGCCACCACCAAGGCCGCGGACGGACGCCGGACCGGACAAGGACGCCAGGCAAGACACCAAAACTGTAAGTAATAAAATGTTTTTTTTACAGGAATTTCGGGTCAACATTAGGGGTGCGCGCTATATGCCGGAGCACGCAATACCCCGATAAATACGGTATTTTAATTATTTACAAAATGAAATGAAGTACACTTTACATATACACATTCATATTCCCCCCTCTCCCCATAACTATTGACCGAGCAACCCAAGGAAGCCTACAAGTTCAGAGATGCTACTTGAGCCATTACAGGTACTCAATAGAGCGTTAGTAATCGTCCATCGAGTTTGCATTAGTGGACAGGGATTCCATCCAGATGTCCCACATTTTATGGAATTTCTTAGCACAGCCGCTCAACAGGTAAGTAGCCTTGTACAGTGGCAGAGCCGAGTTCACTAACCTCTTCCAAAAATGTATTGAGGGTGCGGACGAAGCCTTCCATCGGAGTACTACAGATTTACAAGCATAATAAAGTAATTATCCTAGTAGGGTTCTGCTTGCCCGGCGAGGGGCCAGCGGTTCTACAAGTCCCAACAGACATACCTCCACTGACACAGGAATTACATTGTTCCACTGACAAGGGCACAGGAATGGTGGTGACAGTCAAAATAAAAGTGGTGACCTCAGCCCAAAAGACTAAAACACTTAGGCCCCGTACACACGAGAGGATTTATCCGCAGATACGGTCCAGCGGACCGTTTCCACGGATAAATCCTCTCAAAGATTTCCGCTGATTTCGATGGGATGGAGTGTACACACCATCGCATTGAAATCCGCGCGGAAATCCTCTGCCGATGACGTGTCGCGCCGTCGCCGCGATTATGACGCGGCGACGGGCGCGACGCTGTCATATAAGGAATTCCACGCATGCGTCAAATCATTACGACGCGTGCGGGGAATCCCTTTGGACGAATGGATCCGGTAAGTCTGTACAGACGAGCGGATCCATCCGTTGGAATGGATTCCAGCAGATGGATTTGTTGTGCAGCACAGCAAATATCCGATCTGCTGAAATCCATCCCAGAGGAGATTTCTCCGCGGAAACAGATCCGCTGGCGTGTACACACCATAGGATCTATCCGCAGAAACCCATTTGCTGGGATTTATCTGCGGATGGATTCTATCGTGTGTATGGGGCCTTAGGGCCAGATTCTCGTAGTTCGGCGTATTTTTGTGCGGGCGTAACGTATCCGATTTACGTTACGCCTCCGCAACTTAGACGGGCAAGTGCTGTATTCTCAAAGCACTTGCTCCGTAAGTTGCGGCGGCGTAGCGTAAATCGGCTGGCGTAAGCCCGCCTAATTCAAATTTGGAACAGAGGGGGCGTGTTTTATGTAAATAACTTGTGACCCGACGTGATTGATGTTTTTCACGAACGGCGCATGCGCCGTCCGTGGAATATCCCAGTGTGCATTGCTCCAAAGTACGCCGCAAGGACGTATTGGTTTCGGCGTGAACGTAAATGACGTCCAGCCCCATTTACGGACGACTTACGCAAACAACGTAAAATATTCAAAATTCGACGCGGGAACGACGTCCATACTTAACATTGGTACGCCGCATGTACGCCACCATATAGCAGGGGTAACTTTACGCTGGGAAAAGCCTAACGTAAACGGCGTATCTGTACTGCGTCAGTCGGGCGTACGTTCGTGAATTCGCGTATCTAGCGGATTTACATATTTCTAGGCGTAAATCAGCGTACACGCCCCTAGCGGCCAGCGTAAATATGCAGTTAAGATCTAATAGAAATCTATGCGTAACTGATTCTAAGAATCAGGCGCATAGATACGACCGCCCAGACTCAGAGATACGACGGCGTATCTGGAGATACGCCGTCGTATCTCTTTTGAGAATCTGGCCCTTAATGTAGTATTTTGATTTGCACTAATCTATCTCTAGCCGATACTAGTTGTGAAAAGGGACACTCCCAATCTTCTGTTTCTAGTGTATGGAAATCGACCACCCACTTGGCCTTAAAGGGTCACTAAAGGAATTTTTTTTTTTAGCTAAATAGCTTCCTTTACCGTACTGCAGTCCTGGTTTCATGTCCTCATTGTTCGTTTTTGCTTTGACGTTGCTGTAAATCCTCTCTGTTCTGGACACTTCCTGGTTGTCTGTTTCCTGATCACCACAGTACTGGGAGATTTCTCACTGTGGTGACTAATCAAGGAGGTGTGATTACTGTGTGTTAAACGAAACTGGATTGGTGCTGAGGAGTTTTAGACAAAGGCTCACTGCCCTCTATTGGCTGACTGCCCTCTATTGGCTCTCTGTACATTAGAGAACCAGCAAACAACAGCAAAAACGAAACTAAACTGCAGGCACATTATATGATTGTTTTTTTATCTATTTTTAATCATTTTTAAAAGGAATCAGTTAACTATTATATCTCTTTACCCTGTAAACAGTCATTTCAGCAAAAAAATTTTTTTCCTTTAGTGACCCTTTAAGGTTTTCAAGGCCTGTGTGAATTTTAAGAAGTAATGTTTTATATATGGTGGATAAATTGTTTTCAAATTCGAAGTTTTCTAATTTCCAAAGAGAATAAAATAGAATAAAAAATACAGGAATAGAATACAAAAAAAAATGTTTCTATTCTATTCCTTTATTTTCTATTTTATTCTTTTTGGAAATTGGAAAAAGTTTTGATTTCGAAAACTTTTCAAATTCGATTTGAAAACTTTTCGAATCGATTTGAAAACAAATACACAAAATGAATCCCGAAAACGAATTAAACGTATTCAACTAATTTAGCTAAACAAATTTATGTAAATAACGAATCAAAACATTTTTTTTCGTTCTGCACATGTCTATTAAAAACATATAAAAATGATTAAAATACTTTAATATAACCATTTATGATATTAGAGTAACAATTTAACAGTTGTATTTTTCAGCTTAAAGTGGACATTCACCTTTTTTTTTTTTAATGTTCCTCTCTCTTGCCGTGTCCTCCCTACCTTATAGCATAATTCGGGATTTTCCTAGCTATCATGACGGAAAATCTGAGTTATATGATGACAGGAGGCGAATATCTTGCATTAATCTTTCTTTTTAATGCCCATAGCAGAAAACATAACATTTGTTTCTTTAAAATTAGAAAAAACTTCATAGAACTACAATACCCAGCTGCCCCATGGACCCCTCCCCCATGTCCTAGTCTCTATATAAGGGGCTGTCTGGGTCTCCTCCTCCTCTTTCTTCGTGCGATGCTGGCAAATCCGAAACTTCACGTAACCTTGCCGTAGTAGACAACACGTTCCACTGTGATCGGGGGATTTTCCTCCGACGCTGGAAGTAGGCCAACCGGGCCCTGTCGACAGTAACACCTGGAGGATGTTCCTATGGTCAGAATTGTGGTCAACTGGAACAAAAACAGAATAACCGTCATACTGGAACTCCAGAACATTTTCTTATCTTCCGAATAGACGTAGACTCCACCCATCAATAACCTGAAACAAGAAAAGATATCGTGATAGGGTGGGTAGGGTGGGAAGATATTCGCCTCCTGTCATCATATAACTCAGATTTTCCGTCATGATAGCTAGGAAAATCCCGAATTATATATCAGACAGGAGGCTTCATATCTTGCATGTTTAAAGCTAACAGACGTAGTATGATACATGCAACAATGTTAAAGTACTGAAGAGGAGACATGACTTTGAGGTCGGAAATAATACCGTCGAAAAGTCGTTTCTGAAGACCAGTCCGCTGCTAGTAGGAGGTCTGAGAGAGAACCGCCCGATGTGACCACCTTAGTAGCCATGGCCCCTCTGGTGAAATGAGCTCCGAAGAGCGAGATGTCGATCCCGGCCATTTCCATGGCCGTTCTCACCCATCTGGCCAATGATGCTGAAGACACTGGAAGGTGGGGTTTCACATAAGAAACCAGTAATTGGGTAAGAGTGGGCGATCTCAGGGTTGCGGTCCGATGTTCATATTGCTGTAAACAGCGAACCACGCAGATGTGTGGATGATCAGTGAAAAAGGGGTAGAACACTGTCTGGATTCCTGTTTTCGTCCGACGAACCACAGAGAATCTAACTCCTTCTGGCGAGAATTGGCGCCGGGATATGTCCAGAGCTCTAACATCTGAGACTCTCTTAATGGAAATAAGGCATAAAAGGGTAGAAAGTTTGACAGAGAGTTTCTTCAGAGAGAGGACGTCATTGTCCCCCCACGAAGTGAAGAGCTGTAGAACCCGAGAGACATCCCATGTGGATTGATATCTCGGTCGGGGAAGTCGTTTGAATCTCACCCCCCGTAGAAGTCTACAGACCAGAGGGTGTTTACCCACCGGTGCCGCGTCAACATGACAGTGATAGGCCGATATGGCGGACCTGTAGACATTCAGAGAGCTGTAGGATCTACCCGTCTCATACGCGTTTGCTAAGTAGTTCACGACCGCTGATACAGGTGCATGAACGGCATCAATTTGCCGTTGATCACACCAACGAACCCATAGGGTCCAGGCAGATCTGTACGCCGACCTAGTCCCGGGGGCCCAGGCCAGGGCGAGGAGATCTCTAGCCGATTGTGAAAAGTTGATGTCAGTGGTTCCGAACCCGATACCAACCATGCTAACAGTGGGAGGTTGACCTCCAGCAGTAATGGGTGGCAACCCATGGACGCGTTTGATAGGAGATGAGGTGAGAAGGGGAGCAATCGGGGGTAATCGATTGACATCCCCAGCAGAAGGGGAAACCATGGTTGCGTCGGCCACCAGGGGGTGACTAACACCACCGTCGCCCCTTGAGTCACTACTTGTAGAAGGGTTCTGGTGATCATATTGAACGGAGGGAACGCATACTGCGTCCCTTGCATCCAGATTTGCCGGAATGCATCGACTGCCAATGCTTCCGGATCCGGCCTCCAGCTGTAAAAGCGGAGTAGTTGCCGGTTGAGGCGGGAAGCGAAAAGGTCCGTATGAAAGGGACCCCACATTGTCTGTAATGTCAGGAAGACTGAACGATCCAGTGTCCAGTCGCTGGAGTCCGTCAGATAGCGAGAGTTCCAATCTGCGACTGTGTTGGAAATCCCGGGGAGGTATTCCGCTACCGGGGTGGTTTTTATTGAAAGTCAAAATTGCCAGAATTCTGACGCGATGTCCGCTAATATCTTGGATCTTGTTCCCCCCAAGCGGTTGACATATTGAACCGCTGCTATGTTGTCCATGCGTAAGAGTACGCATCTGTTGGAAGTATGTGGAAGAAAACTTTTGATCGCAAAAAATGCTGCCAAAAGTTCCAAGGCATTTATGTGGAGACGAGTTTCCTCCACTGACCATTTCCCCCCGGTGGTAATTTGTCCGCATCGAGCGCCCCAACCTTGGCGACTCGCATCGGATTCTATGATCACATCTGGGTAGGAATTGAAAATTGTTCTGCCGTTCCACTCCACTGCGTGGCGGAGCCACCACAGCAATTCCTCCACTGCGTCCGAGTCTAACGAGACTTCGTCTGCGTATCGCAGCCCCTGGCGCAGATGGAGTGCTTTTAGTCGCTGTAGAGCGCGATAGTGTAAGGGTGCTGGGAATATTGCCTGGATAGAGGCCGATAGAAGGCCTACTATGCGAGCAATCAACCGCAGGGATACCTGCCCTTTGCGCAACGTGGCTCTGATTTCCTTGCGGATCAGAGCCAGTTTCGCCTTCGGTAAAGCCTGTTTGGTGTCTACCAGAAACCCCAAGAATTCCATCTCCTGAGATGGTTCTAGGACGGACTTCTTGTAGTTGATAAGGAACCCGAGTTCCCTCAACAAGGACACCGCCCATTGGCTGTGTAGGGTCGCTTGTGTTCTGGAACGTGCCATGATCAGCATGTCGTCCAGGTAGATGATTAGGCGTACACCCCTGCTCCTCAGAGCGGCTACTACTGGCTTGAGTAGTTTGGTGAAGCACCAGGGGGCTGATGACAATCCGAATGGAAGGCAGGTGAACTGCCACATTCGGTCCCGCCACAGAAATCTTAGGAAAGACTGAGATTCCTTGTGCATAGGGACCGTAAGGTATGCGTCTTATAGATCTATTTTTATTAGCCAGTCTCCCGGCCACAGGAGGTCTCGTAACAGGTGAATACCTTCCATCTTGAAATGGCGGTAGGTCACATGTTGGTTGAGTTCTCTCAGGTTTATGACGGGGCGATAGCCGCCGTCTTTCTTTTTTACTAGAAAGATGTTGCTGACAAAGCCAGGTGAGAGGGGATCTACCTCCTGAACCGCCCCTTTGGACAGAAGGTCCCTGAGTTCCTCGTCTATTAGTCCTACGTTTTGAGTAGAAAAATGAATAGGGGGGGGTATGACATTCATGGTCGGGAGAGACACAAACTCTATCCGGTAACCCGTTACCGTCGAGAGTATCCATGCGTCCGCCGAGATCGTGGACCAGACGTAGGAAAAATAAATTAGCCTTCCCCCCACCTGAGTGTGTGGAATCGTATGTAGAAATAAACTCACCGGTCGGTGGTCTTGATCTGGGGAATCCACGGCCTCCGCGTCCCCTCCAGGGGCGTCCGCGGGGAGGGAAGAAGGGTGGTGGTTGAGCCATAGGCATGGCGTACGGTTGTGGAGCAGGAGCATACTGCTGGTTTGGTCTTGAGTAGGGCCTGTACGGAGCAGTGCGGCCGGTAGATCGCCCTCTGCCTCTACCGGCCTTGCCAAAAACCTTAAAAAAGAAAAAAACAGTGCAGCGCTAGTGAGTGATAATGTGCTCATATAAATTAATAATAAACAAAAAAAGTCATTCTGGAATAAACTGAAAATTTAGCCAGAATAGGAAAAAACATAAAAATGCAGATGGATATATGAAGAAAAAGTCTTAAAAAGCCACGAAACAAAGTTCATATGACTCTATCCAGTAATTTTCCTTGTGAAAGAGAAGTGGATTGTGCAGACAATGTGAAAGACTCTTGATTGATGTGAGGTAAGCTGTCACCAATACACCCGTGAGGAAGGATAAGATTGCCTGCTTACCAGATGAAAAGACTGTTTTGCATCAGTCTAATAGGGCCTGTGGGAAGTCTGGTCTCCCAATACCTTAGCCGTCAAGATAACCACGGTATAGCTCAGCATACAATCCGAAGAGTCATAAACCAAAAAAAAGAGAAGAAGGACCTCTCATAGCGTATAACGTTTAAAAATAGAAGAGGGTTTAATAAAAATTGCACTTACAATTAGGCAATATAAATACAGCATGGATAGCAAAACGTCTCCGATCTCTTGTTCCGATGCTTCTCGCTACTCGGTCAGGAAAACACAGCCGGCGTTCAGGACGGAACGCGATGACGTCACGGCACCCTACGATCGTTTCGTCGCTAATGGACTTCAACGGGGGAGTAAGCCGGATGTTGACGTCAGCGCGCTAGGTGTTTAAATACCCACGGGTTCCATGTTTGATACTGGAAAACTCGGGGAGAGTCCTGATAGTGACTGAGGGCAAAATAATTGAGTAGCGAGAAATGGAAAAGTGTTCTAATCATGTTGTACATAACGTATTATATTAGTACAGAACGCGGGGGTGTTTAATAACTGGTAGCGGAGCATCGAAAAATGAAAATAAGATCGGAGGTTAACAATATGCCGTGACGTCATCGCGTTCCGTCCTGAACGCCGGCTGTGTTTTCCTGACCGAGTAGCGAGAAGCATCGGAACAAGAGATCGGAGACGTTTTGCTATCCATGCTGTATTTATATTGCCTAATTGTAAGTGCAATTTTTATTAAACCCTCTTCTATTTTTAAACGTTATACGCTATGAGAGGTCCTTCTTCTCTTTTTTTTGGTTTATGACTCTTCGGATTGTATGCTGAGCTATACCGTGGTTATCTTGACGGCTAAGGTATTGGGAGACCAGACTTCCCACAGGCCCTATTAGACTGATGCAAAACAGTCTTTTCATCTGGTAAGCAGGCAATCTTATCCTTCCTCACGGGTGTATTGGTGACAGCTTACCTCACATCAATCAAGAGTCTTTCACATTGTCTGCACAATCCACTTCTCTTTCACAAGGAAAATTACTGGATAGAGTCATATGAACTTTGTTTCGTGGCTTTTTAAGACTTTTTCTTCATATATCCATCTGCATTTTTATGTTTTTTCCTATTCTGGCTAAATTTTCAGTTTATTCCAGAATGACTTTTTTTGTTTATTATTAATTTATATGAGCACATTATCACTCACTAGCGCTGCACTGTTTTTTCTTTTTTTTTTTCTTTTTTATGTTACCAAGTTGTTGTACACAATTTAGTGCTAGCAGCTATTTACATTTATAATTCAATATTTAATTTAGCGCAGCGTCAACCTTTTGGTTTTTGTTTATTTCTATTGCCAAAAACCTTGCCAGGTTGTGATTTCCGTAGCGAGGTCTGTGCCTTGTCTAGGCTTGAGAATAAGCTGACAAATTTATTTATGTTCTTTATTAGGTCATCTCCGAACAGAAGGCCATCGGCGGATGGTCCCGGTTCGTTCTCAGCGAGATGGCTGAGTTGGGGATCCAACTTCATCAGTATGGAGCGGCGGCGCTCCACTGAGCACGTCGTGTTGGCGGTGCCCAGTAGGCATATAGCACGCTGAGCCCAGCCTTAGGTCATCTCCGAACAGAAGGCCATCGGCGGATGGTCCCGGTTCGTTCTCAGCGAGATGGCTGAGTTGGGGATCCAACTTCATCAGTATGGAGCGGCGGCGCTCCACTGAGCACGTCGTGTTGGCGGTGCCCAGTAGGCATATAGCACGCTGAGCCCAGCCTCTAAGCTGTGTCAGGTCAACAGGTTGGGCAGCTGCCGCTGCCTGTTCTGATAAGTTTAGAATTTTTGTGAGTGGACCAAGGAGGTCCAATATGCGGTCTTGGATAACTTTAAATGACCGCTCGATGCCTTTTTTAGCGTACTTCCCGGATCTCGTGAGATACTTGAGCAATACCGGGTCAATCTCTGGGGTGATAGCCACCTTGCTTGCCACATGAGGCCTGGGGCATTCTGCCCGCAACTTATTGCGGTTTACCCTATCCAAAGACCGTCTGGTCCATAATTCTAGATACTGGGCCACATGAGGTAGTGGGGTCCAGTCCCCCGAACGAGGGTGTGAGATCTCGTCCGGGTTAAACAGGGATTGACCCTGGGCATCTAAGACGGCATTTTGCGTCATCTCAGTGTTGGTTTCCACTGTAAACCCCGCCTCCTCATCATCATTACTCATGTCAGAATCAGAGGATTCGGCGTTGCCAGACATGTCAGATTCGTCCTCAGACGTGTCAAATGAATTAGGTTTGATGCGTCTGGCGGATCTTTGCCCTTTTAAAATCTCCTTGGGGCCCAAGGGTCGTATATGGTCTGGCCTGTGTGAGGCCTGACAGGTCTGGTCGGATCCTGCTTGGGGCACATTATAAACTTCCCCTGCCGGGGAGTCGAGGTGCACTGACAAGTGCTTTAGTTTTTGGGACGCCTTACCCTTTATAGGGGGCAGCCCGAGGTAGATGGCACCGGTATTTGGAGATTTGCATTAGCTGTCAGCGCTGCTTGAATTGATTTTGAAATCAATTCCTGTATTTGGGCTGTGGATAGCAGATGCGAAGCATCCACATCCACCACCTCATTAAGCAATCCCTCAGTATGTGCCATTCTGAATTAGCCTGTGTATTATATGTATATATTTTATTTGTATATGGAATTGTCAGGGATAAATCACTGACCCTTCTCTAGGCTAATTGGTAAATAGGCAGGGAGGGGGTGAGTTCACTCTAGTCCTGGTTAGGTCTAGCCAGGGAGCAGTGAGCGAGTTGTATTCCCCCTAAGTTATCACTAAGGTACCTGACCGAGGGATTTGGGGAGAAAACTGCAGGCTGTCCTGTCCACCAGCGCGCTCCTGTGCTCTCCGACCGTACAGTGAGAGTCAGGACTGACGGCGCGCTGATAGCAGCTCCTCGGCCGTAATCTCGCGAGATTACGGCCGGGAGTATTCTGATAGGACGCCTGACGGTGCAGAGGCGTGCCGCTACGACGCGCGTCGCTCGGCCACGCCCCCGTGCAGGAGAAAGCCCGCGAAGCGCGATGTGAGTGAGGGAGAAGCGAGGGGGAAGGGAGCTGTGTACCAATGGAGCCTGACTAAGCCTGTGGGACAGTCAGGTTAGTACACCGATCGGAATAGCGGTATTACCGCACCATTCCGGTACCTGCAAACCGATTTACATAACAAAATAACCATACAGTACAGTATTATTACAAATAAGTACAGTATTATTACAATTAATTAAATATAAGTCAAAAATCATAAAATATCATAACAGCATATACTTATCTTCTTGCCATGAGCAGAAAGAAAGAGGGGGAGGAGACCCAGACAGCCCCTTATTTAGAGACTAGGACATGGGGGAGGGGTCCATGGGGCAGCTGGGTATTGTAGTTCTATGAAGTTTTTTCTAATTTTAAAGAAACAAATGTTATGTTTTCTGCTCTGGGCATTAAAAAGAAAGATTAATGCAAGATATGAAGCCTCCTGTCTGATATATAACTGCAAATAAATAAAATAAAGAAATAATATGAATACTTTTTTTTCCAGGTCCTTTCTTCTCGCCGGCAGAATGACATACCTGAGCCCTGTGCATGTGAGAGAATGCCAAAAGTTAAGCCTCATACACATGATTGGATTTTCCGCGGACAAAGAGTAGGACTTTTGTCTGAAGAGCGTTGGCCAACAAACACGAAACTACATGGTTTTTCAGCTCTTTAGCGCCACCCTTTGGGCAACTTCTGCTTTGGTTGTGTTATGGTCAGCATTGCTTCTGAGCATGCGTGTTTGTACTTTGAATTTTTGTCAGACGGACTTGTTTACACCCTAACGGATAATCCGACAACACACAATTGTTGGCATACAATTTTAAAGCATGCTATCCCACATTTGTCTGTGGAAAATCCAACAACAATTGTCCGATGAAGCATACAAACGGTCGGATTTTCTAACAACAGCCTGTCATTACACAATTCCCGTCGGATAATCGATCTTGTGTACGAGGCTTAACTCTAGGATTCCTTGCTGTGTTTCTGCACATGCAGCCCATCCTATGAACTGCTCCCTGTGATTTCTACATTGCGTATCCATTTCTAAGTAACACACCCCAGGAGCTGGTGGGATCTCGCACAATCGCAGAAACTTTGCAGGGTCTCCACCAGTTTATTGGCAGGACCTGCAGCATGTCTGCACATGCGCAGGAGGTTCCGGTTCATGCACAGACACACCAAGGTGATTGATCGGCCAGGTCCTGTAGACCTGGAAAAGAACCCTGCGGCGTGGCATACAGAATATACAGTCTAGGCCACTAACTAAGCTATGGTCAGCTCCTGACTAAGGCTGGGTTCACACTACTACACTACTTTCATCCTACTTTGCTCTGTGTTCAATGTTTCCCTATGAGAGCGTCTTGTAGCGTCCTACACAAGTCGGTCCGACTTTGAAAATGCTCCCTGTACTACTTTTGGTCCTACATTGATCCTACTTCAGGCCCATTGAATATCATTGAAGTCGGACCAAAGTAGTATCCTGTTCATAAAAGTAGGATGGATGTAGGACCAATGTAGCAGAGCAAAGTAGGATGAAAGTAGTGGAGAGAGAGAGAGAGAGAGAGAGAGAGAGAGAGAGAGAGAGAGAGAGAGAGAGAGAGAGAGAGAGAGAGAGAGAGAGAGAGAGAGAGAGAGAGAGAGAGAGAGAGAGAGAGAGAGAGAGAGAGAGAGAGAGGGAGAGAGAGAGAGAGAGAGAGAGAGAGAGAGAGAGAGAGAGAGAGAGAGAGAGAGAGAGAGAGAGAGAGAGAGAGAGAGAGAGAGAGAGAGAGAGAGAGAGAGAGAGAGAGAGAGAGAGAGAGAGAGAGAGGCCATGATCATAATTCTATATATATATATATATATATATATATATATACACACACACACAGTGTATGCCTGTGGAATAGGAAGGTCTGACTACCAGGTAAGATGTGGTAGACCCAAAAATAGCAGCTTTATCCCACCCAAAGCTGTCACAGCCTCTGCACAACAGGACCCATAACAGAACTTATCAAAAAGTTTGTTTTCTACACATTAGCCATAAACCCTAGAGCTGCTCACCATGTGTATTTGACCTAGGGGATACACATACAGGGGCAGATCCTCGTACAGCGGCGCATTTATGCGCCAGGCGTAGCGTATCTAAGATACACTACGCCGCCGTAACTTACTTTTTTTTTTTGAATCCACAAAGAATCCGCGCCGTAAGTTACGGCGGCGTAGTGTATCTTTGGCGGCGTAATGGCGCGTAATTCAAATGGCTGTGATGGGGGCGTGTTTTATGTAAATACGTTGTGACCCGACGTAAACAACGTTTTTTTTAACTGCGCATGCGCCGTCCGTGGGGGTATCCCAGTGCGCATGCTCAAAATTAACCCGGAACAAGCCAATACTTCCGACGGTGACGTCATTCTACGCAAATCCCTATTCGCGAACGACTTACGCAAACGACGTAAAAATAAAAAATTTCTACGCGGGAAGGACGGCTATACTTAACATTGAGTACGCCTCATAACAGTAGCTTTAACTATACGCCAGAAAAAGCCAAACGCAAACGACGTAAAAAAATGCGCCGGCCGGACGTACGTTCGTGGATCGCCGTAACTAGCTAATTTGCATACTCGACGCGGAATTCGACGGAAACGCCACCTAGCGGCTGCCGAAAAATTGCAGCTTAGATCCGACGGCGTACTAAGACATACGCCTGTCGGATCTAGCCGTGATGTCGTCGTATCTTGTTTTGTGGATACAAAACAAATATACGACGCGCAAAATTTAAAATTACGCGGCGTATCAAGAGATACGCCGGCGTAATACCTTTGTGGATCTGCCCCACAGTCTGCAATACCGCTAAACAGAGTGATCTCTGCCAGTGCAAGCATGGCCGGGCCCGAGGTGGGATAAAGAGAGTGAGGAAAGGTAGCATGTAATTAAATGAGTATCCACTGACGATCACTGTTGGGTGGGGGGATTGGTAAAACTAAAGACACTGACCACCAATTGAGGATAATTTATATAATACTACTAATGACCACTAATGGGGTTTAATTAATACTGACACTGACCACTAATGTAGGGGAGTTAAATAGCACTGTCACTGATCACTGGTGCAAGGAGGGTTAGTAGCACTGCCACTGGCCACCAATATTGGAGGGGGTTAGTTGTACTGCCACTGACACTAATGCCAGGGGTTATTGCAATCACTGACATCAATGTTGGTGGTTATTATTGCGTCTACTGACACCAATGCTGTGGGCTATTATTGTGTCCACTTATAAGTGACCCAGATTCTGGGGGTTATTGCTGCTGTTACTGACACCAGTTCTGGGGGTTTGTTATTTTGGCATATGACACCAGTGCTGGGGAGTTATCGCAGCCCTTGACACCAGTGTGGAGCTTTATTTTTGCATCTACTGACACCAACACCAGGAGTTGATATTGCAGCCATCGACACCAATGTTAGGAGTTTTCTATTTCTACCACTTACTCCAATGCTGGGGGTTGTTGTTGCTGTCACTGACACCAAGGCTTTGGGTTATTATATTGTCACTGAAACCAATGTGGCTAATTTTACTCACACGTTCTCTTCTGTATGCATTTTGATATGCTGCAAAACAAAAATGCAGCAGGAGCAACATTTTTGGGCCTTAAGGTGTGTTACCATCCTTGACGGAACTGTCAAGCAACCAGCTTGGGTGCTTCCGTCAAGATACAGCTTCCTCCAGTTTGGACCCAGGAACCATGAATTTTGGCTGAGCACACAAGGACTAGAGGACACTAGCTTAGGTGCAAATTGGAACCGAAACTCTTTATTGAAAATCCACACAGAATATATACCACACAACATCAGATAAGAGTTTTATCACATTATCCAAAGCAAGTAGCACATCTAAGGTACAGAGAATATAAACAGTATGCTAATTCACATCTAACAACTAATAGATGATAGTGATCTAATTAACATGAACTATTTAACAACTAGACACCCAGAAAGTCTGACGCCTACAAAACAGAATACACAAAGAACATTATCATAAGCATAAATACATAACAAATAGTCCAAATAAAGTTGCACTATGTATTGAATAAAAAAGGAAAAAACAAATGTAGACACCCTGCAACAAATGAATCCCATGGCGCACTTAAACATTCACCAGACTGGTGAGTGTATTTCAGAGAAAGCCTCCACCTCACATGAATGGCCGCTTACCAGCTCCTTATGACCTCCTATTACGGAAGGTCTTTCCCACTTGTGGCTAAAAACCCAGCCAGGGCCTTGGTTTATCCAGGGGGATCACACTGCAACGCATCCACCACTCAGGAAGGACCGATTGTATAAAAACCCCAAAAAGAAAAAAGACTTCCATAGTATAAAATGTTTTACATTTTACTGATATAGCAAAAATGGTTACACTTACAAGAAGAAGTGCTAAAACACGCATGTAGTAGATAATCTGGCAGGCTTGATACAGCAGCCCGTCCTTCCGAGACCTGCGCAAATGAGGTGATGTCAGCACGTTTGCGCAGATCCCGGAAGGATGGGCTGTTGTCTCGAGCCGGCCAGGTTATCTACTACATGCATGATGGTGTTTTAGCACTTCTTCTTGTAAGTGTAACCATTTTTGCTATATTAATAAACGTAAAACATTTTATACTATAGAAGTCTTATTTATTTCTGAGGTTCTTATACAATCGGATCCTTCCTGAGTGGTGGATGCATTGCAGTGTGATCCCCCTGGATGTACCAAGGCCCTGGCTGGGTTTATAGCCACAAGTGGGAAAGACATTCCGTAATAGGAGGTCATAAGGAGCTGGTCATTCTGGCCATTCTTATGAGGTGGAGGCTTTCTCTGAAATACACTCACCATTCTGGTGAATGTTTAAGAGCACCGTGGCATTCATTGGATTCTCTATCACTATATGGACTCCTTTGTTGCAGTGTGTCTATATTTGTTTTTTTCTTTTTTATTCAATACATAGCACAACTTTAATTTGGACTATTAGATTCTCACGGGAAAGTTGCTGCTCTTAGTTAGGCCACTTTCACACTGGGGCAGGAGGTGCAGTGGCGGTATAGTGCCTCTATTTTTAGCGGCGCTACGCTGTCGGAATTGCAGCGGTATTAACCCTTTTTCGGCCGCTAGCGGGGGTTAAAACCGCACCGCTAGCGGCCGAAAAAGGGTTAATACCGCCGGCAATGCGCCTCGGTTAATCCGCAGTTTCCCATTGCTTTCAAAGGGAAGGAGCGGTGGAGGAGCAGTAAGCACGCCGCTCCTCTCACCGCTCCAAAGATGCTGCTACCAGGACTTTTGGAGCGGTCCTGCTAGGGCACCGCTCCAGTGTGAAAGCCCTCAGGCTGTTTAGGGTCAGTTTGCAGGCGATATTTTTAGCGCAATAGAGCCTGCAAACCACCTTAAGGGGCCTTAACCTATTTTATTTTTATTCTCACTTATTTGTCTAACCTGGGACAGTGCAGTATTACCCACTATTTCCATAAATACATAATATCCCACATTAGTTCGATAACAAGGTAAAGTGGACACAGTATTAATCACATCTCCAAGAGATGAGCAGTCAGACTTACACAGAAACAATATGTAACTTAATTACAATGGGAATTCACACCTAGGAGGCACACAATGGTGAATTGATACCATGAAAGACCTGTAAACAGATTATAACAGTAGACCCCAGAATCAGGTTGTTTTGGCGATTATATTAACATCTACCCTGAGCCGTACAGTCTAAAGCAGTCATTGCTGGTTTGGGTACAAGGGCCCCAAATCTGTGTGTTTTGGGGAGACATGGACCCGAAACCACAGCAAGACCACTCCAAGGGGCCCCCCAGGCACACAACTCCCATAGAGTAGTGCTCCCTCAAAAGCCAGGGCACATAGTCAGTAGGCAAGAGGCCCCCCGTGCAGTCCCCTTCTAAAGCCCTTGCCCCGGTTGGGTCTGTCATATTGTCTTTTCATTTAGAATGGGCTGCCTAACCCGATGCAATGCACCACAACACGACAAAATGCCACTCTTAAAGCCCTCTATAAGTTGACCATCACTGCAACCACTTTAAGTACCCAGATGGAAGTTGTCTCTCCTGCCAACTGTTGCCCAACCAACAGTGGCCAGGGTATTCCACACCTCGCAGCTGCACATACACAAAGGGGAAAGAATACATGGGTGCTCAACCTGTGGCTCTCCAGCTGTTGTGAAACTACAATTCCCATCATGCCTCTGCCTTTGGGAGTCAAGCTTGTAACTGTGAACAGCTTGCAATGCCTCATGGGACTTGTAGTTTCGCAACAGCTGGAGAGCCACAGGTTGAGCACCCATGGCTTAGGATATCATTGAACTAATCTGGCCACATGGACATATTAGGTCAACAACATTAACTTAACATGACCATGGGGCCATACTGGATCAATGTTGTCACAAGTATCCCTGCCCATTTGTGTATGTACAACTGTGGGGTGGGGAATGCCCTGGCCACAGATTATTGGACCTGAAGTAGACGGAAGTGATAGTTCAATTCGGGTTCCATCCGAACCCAAGCTTGGACCAAACCTGAGCTCATCCCTACTCCCCATAAATGCCATATGCTAGCTGTAAGACGCCTGTGTTTTTGTCCTTATTCCACCCTGCTCCACCTTGCTGTCATCTCTCTGTGCTTTGGCCCCACTCCATCCCGCTCTCAGATGCCTTTGCCATTCCAACTGTAGCAGTTAATGTATTTACATTGTTAGCAGCCATTGCTGGTATATTGAATGGTAGTATAGATTTGTGTGATTTACTTGCATTCTCCCTTGCATATCCTACAAGGTCTGTACCTTTTATGTTAGCCCTTACTTTATACTTTAACAATTGATTCAGTTCTTATCCGATTGCACCTCCTGAGTGCTGCTGGTTATTTGTCTTTGATTCCCTACACATTGAGGTTGATTTACGAAACGCAAATATACTGTGCACTGCAGTTGCTCTAGATCTGAGGGGAAGCTCTGAAATGAGGGAAAGCTCTGCTGATTTCTATCATCCAATCAGTAGTGTATTTAGGTTTTGTGCTGCCCTAGGCCTGACTAAACTTGTGCACCCCCTAATTTAAATATGACGCACCCCTTCCTGTCAAGGCCACACCCCTTTCTGTTTAAGACCCATCCTGAAATTTTCGAGCGGGGACACCGCCTATAGTTCTACTTTAAGCACAAATTTCGGATAATTTTGTGGAGAGGACTAAAGCCTCGTACACACGATCAGTTCATCCGATGAGAACGGACCGATGGACCGTTTTCATCGGTTAACCGATGAAGCTGACTGATGGCCCGTCGCGCCTACACACCATCGGTTAAAAAAACGATCGTGTCAGAACGCGGTGACGTAAAACACAACGACGTGCTGAAAAAAACGAAGTTCAATGCTTCCAAGCATGCGTCGACTTGATTCTGAGCATGCATGGATTAAATCTAAAGCAAGTTGACTTTTTTTTAACCAATGGTAAAATAACCTATGGGGCCCACACACGATCGGTTTTGACCGATGAAAACAGTCCATCAGACCGTTGTCCTCTGTTTAACCTATCGTGTGCATGAGGCCTAAGAAGATATAACCATGCCTATGGTGCAGCAGAAAACATATAGCACCGTGAGGAAGGTTTGTGGTCCAGGATGATAGGACAGTCAAAATTAGAAGCAGCGACAACACAGTTGCGGAATCCCAGCCACCCGCATACCGGAAGCAGTGTGGCCGCTTTATGGGGGCGCTAGACTAATTTGCTTCCCAGCCCAGTCTACCCCATAAGACTCGCGCTGCACTAACAGTGTAGCACAAGCCGGCGGGGACTCTTTCCGTGCTGCCCCCCTGCAAAGTGCTGCCCTAGGCCTGGGCCTTGTTGGCCTAGGCCAGCATACAGCATTGCATCCAATCATGTGCAAGCAAAAATGCAGATGTTTTATTTTCCTTGCGTGTTCCTCTCATATCTAGAGCAGTGCACAGACTGCAGGTATTTGCCCTTATTAAATCAACCCCATTGTTACTTGGTTCCTCCTTTTTTTTTAACAGGGAAAAGTTTATTAGACAAATGAGCATTACATTACAGGTGTACTACAGTAGATACAGTAGATGTACAAATCAAGTATCAGGAGCATACAGTGCTATCCGGCCTCCTTTCCATCTTTGACCCCTGTGATAGCTAGCCTTTGTATTCCCTTGTGCAAAAAAACTGCCCTGTCTATGTTAACTCTAGTGTGTTCCTTCCCTAGACTCTGGTACCTTCTCCTGTCACCGGTACAGAAAGGGGTCCACAAAGCAATAAGACCTAAGAACACCAGAGTAATATCGAATGCTGGTAATTTGCCTGCCTAGGGGTTGCTATAGAAGAAAGCTGATAGAGCTGGATGACCCTTTTCACTGACCTGTAGCTGGGTGCCAAGTTTGCCCCCTGTCTTTTGGTGTTTACATTTTATACTTTGTCTCTAATTGATTTTCTGGTTTTGACCTTGACAATGGCTGGCTGTTCTCTATAGATCTTCAGCTACCCCTTTTATTATTGCTTGCAGTTATTGAAAATTACACTGTCCACTTTCTTTCAAGCTCTAGCACAATCAATGTCCCAGTCCCATCAGTGTGTTTGCTGGTGATATTCTCAAAAAAAATCTGCACCACTTGACACTCATTAAATGAATTTACAGCGGCTATCCTAAAAAGTGTATTCAAAACACATCAGATGTAAATTATTAATGTTGGACAGCACTAAAAATGTATAAATAAGAATGAAATAAATGTAAAAACCTGGGAGGCCCCGTACACACGACCGGTTTTCTCGGCAGAATTCAGCCAGAAACTCGATGGGAGACGTATTCTGCCGAGAAACCTGGTCGTGTGTACACTTTTCGCAGAGGAAACCGACGAGGATCTCGTCGGGCCAAAAATAGAACATGTTCTCTATTTCCTCGTTAGTCAATGGGAAAAGTTGGCTCGCAGAGATCCTCGGCGGCTTCACAAGGAACTCGACGAGCAAAACGATGTGTTTTGCCCGTCGAGTTTCTTGGACGTGTGTACGGGGCCTAACTGTGTGAAGAATCACTGTGTATCCTAATGTGCATCATTTATTTAGGTATTACCATAAATCTACACGATCCCAAAGTATCATATCAGCACCAAAACCATATATCAAAAGTCATCAACCTGGAGATTGATTAATAAATAAAAGTGATGAATTCAATGTTTTTAACTTAAAGTGCATGAATATAAAAGTTGGTTTTAATATATATGAACTTTAATATTCATGCACAAAATGGAAAACAATACCGCGCTGTCTAAAATAATGGAAAGATGCAGCAGCTAACACAGCAAAATAGATAAAAAAATTGCAATAAAAGATATATACAAAGAAAAGTGTAGCGCTAAAATGTATAAAAGAGATATCCTATGATGGATATAAAAAATAATGTTGAATGAATGATAATCAACACGACATGTGACCACCGTAGTGCAAAAAAAAATTCAGTGAAAAAACTAAATGTGCAAACAAAATCTATATACCGTAAGTCCAATAAACTCATTCAATTAGTGACTGGAAAAATTGATAGAAGATCCACCACCATATGTCTCAAGGCTTACCGGAAAGATTGAACCCAGATGAGCATATACCCACTAGGTCATTCAAACTTGTCAGAGGTCATTACACCATAGAAGGAATATCTTAGATGTCTCGATGAAACCTCAGATGTGCAGGTCCAGGAGACCCAGATAGGAAATCCGGCTCGAATAGATACTGAAGGCTCAACGAAGAAGCTCCAAATCGTGTTTTAAGTATCATAACATTGTATCCAACCGATAAATTATAAAGAAAAGAAAGAAAGAAGGGACGCACATAGCGTAATTCTGCAAATAATTCCACAGTATTTAATAAAAAAGGGAGAAATACACTCACATTTGCAGTGATATAAAAAGCGCTCATAAAATCAAAGTAACAGTGGCATCAGTAATCCTTCCGACGCGTTTCGTTCTAGGGAACATAATCTGGGGTGGACATCATCTGGGACCCCAGATGATGTTCCCTAGAACGAAACACGTTTTTTTATTAAATACTGTGGAATTATTTGCAGAATTACGCTATGTGCGCTGCTTCTTTCTTTCTTTTCTTTATAATTTATCGGTTGGATACCATGTTATGATACTTAAAACACGATTTGGAGCTTCTTCGTTGAGCCTTCAGTATCTATTCGAGCCGGATTTCCTATCTGTGTCTCCTGGACCTGAACATCTGAGGTTTTATCGAGACATCTTAGGCCTCGTACAGACGGGCAAACATGTACGATGAAACTGGTCCGCCGGACCGTTTTCAGCGTACATGTCTGCCCGGAGATTTCTGTATGATGGCTGTACACACCATAATACAGAAATCCGCGCGTACTCGATACGCGGCGACGAGGCCACGCGGACCAGTTTCAGCAGACATGTTCAGTCGTCTGTACAGCCGAGCGGACAGGATTCCAGTGTACATTTGCCCGCCTTTTTCGAGCGGGCAAATATTTCTAAACATGTTTAGAAACATGCCCGCTGGAATCCTGTCCGTCGGACATGTTCGGTCGTCTGTACAGACCTACCGTACATGTCCAAACGGCCGCCATCCCTCGCATGCGTCGAATGACTTCGACGCATGCGTGGAAGCATTGAACTGCCAGGGCCGTGCACGTCGCCGCGTCATCGTCGCGGCCTCGTCGCCGCGTATTGAGTACGCGCAGATTTCTGTATGATGGTGTGTACAGCCATCATACAGAAATCTCCGGGGCAGACATGTACGCTGAACACAGTCCGGCGGACCGGTTTCATCGTACATGTTTGCCCGTCTGTACGCGGCCTTAGATATTCCTTCTATGGTGTAATGACCTCTGACAAGTTTGAATGACCTAGTGGGTATATGCTCATCTGGGTTCAATCTTTCCGGTAAGCCTTGAGACATATGGTGGTGGATCTTCTATCAATTTTTCCAGTCACTAATTGAATGAGTTTATTGGACTTATATAGATTTTGTTTGCACATTTAGTTTTTTCATTGAAACTTTAATATTCATGCACTTTAAGTTAAATACATTGATTTAGTCACCTTTATGTATTTATTAATCAAGTTCCAGGTTGATGAATTTTGATATATGATTTTGGTGCTAATATGATATTTTGGGATTGTGTAGATTTATGGTAATACTTATATATATATGCACATTGGAACACGGGTGCCGCGTACACACGATTGGAATTTCCGATGAAACACCGTCGGTGTTTAGAAATAGAACATGTTTTATTTTTTTTTCGATGGAAAAAAAAACTATAGGAAATTCCTATCGTCTGTGTGCCACTCCGACGGAGAAAAAAAACATGCATGCTCAGAATCAAGTCGACACATGCTCGGAAGCATTGAAATTAATTTTTCTCGGCTCGTCGTAGTGTTTTACGTCACCGTGTTTTGGAGGGTCGTAATTTAGTCTGACAGTGTGTATGCAAGACTGATAGAAGTCAGCTTCATCGGAATTTTGACGGAAAATTCCATCGGAAATTCCGATCGTGTGTACGTGGCTTTAGTGATTAATCACACAGTTACACATTTTTTGCTTTATTTCATTTTACATTTTTTTTATTTTTAGCGCTGTCCAAAAATAATAATGTATGCTTGCTGGTGATATCCATCTTGAAATACATATTGTTGGACAGTGCAAAAAATTAAATTACATATTATCCAAAAACAGGAAATGCAAAACACAGCACTGCTCCCTTTGTTTTTCCAAATGTACAAAAAAGTGCTTTCATTCAATAAAGAAAATGACCATGTTCTTGTGCCATGGATACATTTTAGAAATAAATGTATCCATTTAATTTTCAATATAGCATTCCTTCACAGAAAAAGTGACCTTCTACATGTAGCACTATCTAGTAATGTATTTCTGACTCATGATAGTTTGAGTCTTATAATTGGTTGGGGGTTACTATAGGTCAGGCTGGAGGGCTCTACAGATTGGGCCTCTGGTACCTCCCCTTGGTTCTAGAAGCGTGGAGAAGTTTCTAGAAGCTGGTGGGTGAAGGCCAGGAGGTGCTGATCTGATTAACTATGGGAATTTGGAAAATCTTCAGGCAGAAGGCTGGCAGGGTGGCTGGATCAGTCCATAAACATTCTGGAGCCTGGTCAGCAGGGGAATAGGGTGGAAGATGGAGTAAGGAAGCTGTGTTGTGTAGCCTGGGAGGGGACCCCTGGGCTGAGGGGGCTCTGCCTTCAGGCTGGGAGTTGAGAAAGAAATAAGGACAGAGGGATCTCCACTAGCCTACAGTCTCCTCCACTAGCCTACAGTCTCTTCCAGAAGGACACCCTGGCTTGCATGGGAGCACCTTGACAGCAGGAGGACTGAACAGCAGTTTTCTCAAATCCGCAACATTTTTAGGGACAGTATGAGTACCTCTACACCCCCAGGCCCAGATTCACAACCAAGATACGACGGCGTATCTCCAGATACGCCGTCGTATCTCTGTGTTGCGCCGTTGTATCTATGCGCCTGATTCATAGAATCAGTTACGCATAGATATCCATTAGATCCGACAGGCGTAAGTCTCTTACGCCGTTGGATCTTAACTGCATTTTTTTTTTACCGCTAGGTGGCGCTTCCGTCGAATTCCGCGTTGAGTGTGCAAATTAGCTAGATACGCGAATTCCCGAACGTACGCGTGGTCGACACAGTAAAGTTACGACGTTTACATCAGACTTTTCCCGGCGTAAAGTTGCCCCTGCTATATGAGGCGCAGCCAATGTTAAGTATGGCCATCGTTCCCGCGTCGAAATTTGAAAAAGTTACGTTGTTTGCGTAAGTCGTCCATGAATGGGGCTGGACGTCATTTACGTTCACGTCGAAACCAATGACGTCCTTGCAGGGTACTTTGGAGCAATGCACACTGGGAAATTCCACGGACGGCGAATGCGCCGTTCCGCAAAAACGTCAATCACGTCGGGTCACAGTAGTTTAATATAAAACACGCCCCCCTGATCCAAATTTGAATTAGGCGGGCTTACGCCGGCCAATTTATGCTACGCCGCCGCAACGTACGGAGCAAGTGCTTTGAGAATACAGCACTTGCCCGTGTAAGTTGCGGAGGCGTAACGTAAACCAGATACGTTACGCCCGCACAATTTTACGCGGCTGTACGTGAATCTGCCCCCCAGTGTCTAAAAGGGAGAGAGCTGCCTGGTGCAATATCTAGAAAGCTTTTTGGGACAGTGCCAACAAGCTAAACCCAATCCCCTGTCTTGGGGCAATTTACCAAGCAGCCAGATGAGCTGGTATTTTCAAGAGAGGAGACATAGAGCTCCTGCAAGTTGGGAATTTGACAGGATTACACCCAGGGAACACAGAGCTACTAGAAAGGAAATTTTCATTGCCAATTCCAGAAAGTCTGTTGCTGTCCCAGGGAATATAGTCGAAGATTTGTAATTTTTGTGGTGTACACAGAGAAGGAAATTGTCCTCATCGTTGTTCTTCCAGTCAAGATGGGCATCCCATAAACACTATACCCTATCCAAGTAGTTTTTTCCTATATAAAACATATGGGCTGATTCCTTGTCTCTGAATGAGAGTTGAAAATGCATGTTGCCTGGCTGTGCAGGAATAGGGGGACCCAAAAAATCCAGCAGCCTAGGGGGTAGCGCTACATACATATTCAGAGAATTCAAAGACAAGCCTGGGTGATGTTGAGCAGAAACTAAATGTAACCTTTCAACCCATTGGGAAGCCGAAGAGTCTGGACAAGTATAAAATAAAGTAATTTTATTTTTTATAATAATGAAGCATAGATGTCACAACCTGCGCTGGGTGCCAAGTTGGATAACCCTGCTAGAGGTACTAAATTCTCTTCAAATATTTCACAAGCCGCTCCAGGCAAGACCTGGCTTCACACTCCACAATCACATCTCAGGCGTTGGCTTGGCTCATCTCCACTGAGGCAACCAATTGTACCAGTTACAGGAGTGCCATACAACAGTGGTTCTGTCCAAAGGACCCACTAACATGCCGGATTTTAGGTATTAAGACCCATACACACTATTAGATTTTCTGCAGATTTTGTCTTCAGATTTCTGAAGAAAATCTAATAGTGTGTATGGGGTCTACATTGGGGAGATGCAGACTAGAATACTGCAATCACTGAGAAGCAAATAATATCACTTGTGATGTATTTCAGTTTTCTTGCAAACCTGGCCTGTTAGTGGGTTCCAAGGACAGAAGATGAGAACCATTGCAAGAGTGAGAAGCAAAATAATATTCTTCCTTTATTAAAATAGCCAACAGGAAGAGGTTCTATTCACACATATGCGAATACAGACATTGCATGTGATTCGCATCCGCATTGCTGTGCAGATTGCATGCGATGTCTGTGCAATGCAAGTTCAGCCATACAGGTTGTTTTTACTCCTCATGTTCCCATCTCTATAAGGCTGGATTCACACCTTTGCATTTTTTTGTGCTTTCTGCATTTTGCAGATTTGCACTACAGAACATGTTCCATAGAAAACCATGGTAAATGGACTGTAGTCCAAATCTGCAAAATACTTAGGGCCAGATTCTCAAAGGCGTTACGACGGCGCAACGCCATTTGCGCCGTCGTAAGTCCTAATCTGGCCCAGGGTATCTATGCGACTGATTCTTAGATTCAGTTACGCATAGATACCCATTAGATCTGACAGGCGTAAGGCTCTTACGCTGTCAGATCTTGAATGCAATTTTTTTTCCCGCCGCTAGGTGTCGCATCGTCGTTTTCCCCGTCGTCTATGCAAATTAGTTAATTACGCGAGATTCCCGAACGTATGCGCGCACGACGCAGTGATTTTACGACGTTTCCATAAGCGTAAACTTGCCCCTGCTATAATGAGGGGCAAGTTTACGTAGGTCCGTCGTATGCCATGTTAAGTATGGCGTCGGCTTTTTCCGTCGTTTACGTCGGCGTCATTGGCGTTTTACGTCGTGAGCTGGAGCATGCGCACTGGGCTATTTTTCCGCCCGGCGCATGCGCAGTTTGATCGGCGCGGGGGCGCGCTTAATTTAAATACAAGCCGCCCCCTTTGAATTACGCGGCCTTACGCCTGGCCAATTACACTACGCCGACGCAAATTACGGAGCAAGTGCTTGGAGAATACGGCACTTGCTCCAGTAATTTGCGGCGGCGTAGTGTTAATGGCTTACGCTACGCCGCCGCATATTCTACAAGAATCTGGCCCTACAAGCACTAAAAATGCAAAGGTGTGAATCCAGCCTTAGTTTAAACTACAGCAAGTGTACCCTTTGAAAGGTTTCCCCTATACAGTAAAACCTTGGTTTGAGAGTAACATTGGTTTGAGAGCGTTTTGCAAGACAAGCAAAATGTTTTAATAAATTTTGACTTGACATACAAGCGATGTCTTGATATGCAAGTAACGTCATGTCAAAACTATAAAAGGGAAGAGGCGCCTCTAAGTGTAGCAATGTGGTTACATTTAACCACTTAAGACCCGGACCAAAATGCAGGTAAAGGACCTGGCCAGCTTTTGCGATTCGGCACTGCATTGATTTAACTGACAATTGCGCGGTCGTGCGACGTGGCTCCCAAACAAAATTGGCGTCCTTTTTTTCCCACAAATAGAGCTTTCTTTTGGTGGTATTTGATCACCTCTGTGGTTTTTATTTTTTGCGCTATAAACAAAAATAGAGCGACAATTTTGAAAAAAATTCAATATTCTTTCCTTTTTGCTATAATAAATATCCCCCAAAAATATATAAAAAAACGTTTTTTTCCACAGTTTAGGCCGATACGTATTCTTCTACATATTTTTGGTAAAAAAAATCGCAATAAGCGTTTATCGATTGGTGTGCGCAAAATTTATAGTGTTTACAAAATAGGGGATAGTTTTATTGCATTTTTTATTAATAATTATTTTTTTACTAATGGCGGCGATCAGCGATTTTTTTTGCGACCGCGACATTATGGCGGACACATCGGCCAATTTTGACACATTTTTGGGACAATTGTCATTTTCACAGCAAAAAATGCTATACAAATGCATTGTTTTGAAAATGACAATTGCAGTTTGGGAGTTAACCACTAGGGGGCGCTGAAGGGGTTAAGTGTGACCTCATATGTGTTTCTAACTGTAGGGGGGCGGGGCTGGACGTGTGACGTCATTGATTGTGCTATCCCTATATCAGGGAACACACGATCAATGACAGCACCACGGTGAAGAACGGGGAAGCCGTGTTTACACACACCTCTCCTCGTTCTTCAGCTCCGGGGACCGATTGCGAGACTCCAGCAGCGATCGGGTCCGTGGGTCCCGCGGCCGCGGTCACAGAGCTTCCGACCGGGTCATGGGCCGCGGGCGCGCGCCCGCGACCCATGGCTGGGCACTTAAAGAGGACGTACAAGTACGTGCTTGTGCCCAGCCGTGACATTCTGCCGACGTATATGTGCAGGAGGCTGTCCTTAAGTGGTTAATGAAGGTACAACATTTAGAAACTCATATGGTTGATGATTAAAAGAGGCACATCTAAGTATGCAGGCATCCGGGGTAAAGTTGTCCACATAGACCGTCCTCCGCACCGCCATCGAAGTCATCCCTTCCGCGCTGGGCTCCATGAGCAATTCAAGCCTTGCTTTCGGGGTAGTCTTCCCAATCATGATTGCAGACTGACAGCGGTGAGAGATCCAGCGGTGAGGAGGACGGTCTGTAAGGACAGCTTTACCCCGGTTGCCTGCATACTTGGATGTGCCTGTTTTAATCATCAACCATGTGAGTTGCTAAATGTTGTATCTTCATTAAATGTAACCATATTGCTACACTTAGAGCAGGGATATGCAATTAGCGGACCTCCAGCTGTTGCAGAATTACAAGTCCCATGAGGCATAGCAAGACTCTGACAGCCACAAGCATGACACCCAGAGGCAGAGGCATGATGGGAATTGTAGTTTTGCAACATCTGGAGGTCCGCTAATTGCATATCCATGACTTAGAGCCTCTTCTCTTCTCTTTTATACTCTGTAGCTCCTGCTGGATTTTGCTTTTAATCCCCTTGTAGAGGCTTCCATTTGTGGATGGACATTTTATGGTTTGTAGGGGGTTAGCTCAGTAGCGGGGTGTGTGACCCCTTGGATGGGTTCACCACACACTGAATTTATACAGACAGGCAGTTGAAGATGGTTGAAAACAAAGGTTTTGGTTTATTCTTCGATCTTGCTGGAAACAAGTGCAAGCATCCAAACAGCATAAACAAAATCAAACATAAAATAAACCCTGGCCACTTTGGGCATCTACCTTCACCACACAGGAACCTATCTATGGAATCTGGCTCAGCCTAGTGCTGGGCAGACACTGCAGGTCATACAGCAGAAAAACAATAGTCTTTTGATTTTTATCACACAGAAAAATCAATTTCCTCCTCACCTCCTCAGAAGACCTTCAGCTACTGCTCTCTTTCCCTCAGAAAGCCTCAGCCTGCAGCAAATTAGTGGTAATCCTCTGTACTACTTATAGAGGCCTTAATTGCCTCATTCTGAACAGCTGGAGTCTTCCAACGGCCTTTAGCCTTCCTGGCTACATTTTGCAGCCGACGCCTAATAACAATTAGTGTATTGTCTAAACAAGGCAGAAATGTAGGTCCCGTCTGTGACAACACCCACAGATTTACCTGACTTCCTGTCACAGGTTACACAGCCACACTGTGTATAATCTTTCTAAATGGACAATAACCTGAAAGACCTATGAATAAACGGTTTTGGAACGAATGATCTGAGTTTCCATTATTTCTTATGGGGAAATTCGCTTTAATATATGAGTGCGTTGGATTACAAGCATGTTTCCGGAACGAATTATGCTCGTAATCCAAGATTTCACTGTATTCCTGTTTAGTGGTGACAACTCAAAAAAAAAATACAAATTGAAAGTTCTCTCACTTTCTCTACTGGTAGTAAATGTTACTAGGACAAATAAAGTGTCAATCTTTGGGGACAAATATAGTAATAAACCCACACGACTCTATCCAAAACAAAAAAGTATATACAAAGATGGAAAAGGATAATGAGGTCATCTACAATCCATGGCTAGAAGCTCTAAGAATGGTCACAAAAGAACTTAAAGGAGTTGTAAAGGAAAACATTTTTTCACCTTAATGCAATCTATGCATTAAGGTGAAAAAACATCTGATGATGCCGCCCCCCCCCCCCCCAGCCCCCGTTTTACTTACCTGACCCGTTGGAAATTCCCACGCTCGGTCCCGAGATCCTCTTCCCCGCTCAGCCTGGCCGCTGATTGCCTAGAGCGGATGGAAAAAAAGAAAAAATTACTTACTCTATCTCAGGGGTCTCCAAACTTTCTAAACAAAGGACCAGTTTACTGTCCTTTAGAATTTAGTGAGGCCAGTCACTGGCATGAATGGGAGGAATAGTGCCCCATCATTGTTGTCACTGGGAGGAATAGTGTCCCATCGTTGTTATCAGTGGGAAGAATAGTGTCCCATCATTGTTGTCACTGGGAGGAATAGTGCCCCATCATTGTTATCACTGGGAGGAATAGTGTCCCATCGTTGTTATCAGTGGGAAGAATAGTGCTCATTGTTGTTGTCAGTAGGAAAAAATAGCTTCCCATCATTGGCGTCAGTGGAAAGAATAGTACCTAATCGTTGGTGTCAGTAGGAAGAATAGTGCCCTATCATTGGTTTCAGTGTGAGGAATAGTAACCCATCATTGGTGTCTGTAGGAAGAATAGCTTCCCATCGTTGGTGTCAGTGGGAGGAATAGTACCCCATCATTGGTGTCTGTAGGAAGAATAGGTTCTCATCGTTGGTGTTAGTGGGAGGAGTAGTACCCAAACGTTGGTGTCAGTAGGAATAATAGTACTCCTCTATCATTGGTGTCTCGTGGGAGGAATAGTGTCCCATCATTGGTGTCAGTGGGAGAAATAGTGCCCTATCATTGGTGTCTGTAGGAAGAATAGGTTCTCATCGTTGGTGTTAGTGGGAGGAGTAGTACCCAAACGTTGGTGTCAGTAGGAATAATAGTACTCCTCTATCATTGGTGTCTCGTGGGAGGAATAGTGTCCCATCATTGGTGTCAGTGGGAGAAATAGTGCCCTATCATTGGTGTCTGTAGGAAGAATAGCTTCCTATCATTGGTGTCAGTGGGAAGAATAGTACCCAATCGTTGCTGTCAGTAGGAAGAATAGTGCCCTATCATTGGTGTCAGTGGGGGGAATAGTGCCCCATCATTGGTGTCACTTGCAGGAATAGTGTCCCATTGTTGTTATCAGTGGGAGGAATAGTGCCCCATCATTATTATCAGTGGGAAGAATAGTGCTCATCGTTGTTGTCAGTAGGAAAATATAGTTTCCCATCATTGGTGTCAGTGGAAAGAATAGTACCTAATAGTTGGTGTCAGTATTGGTGTCAGTGGGAGGAATAGTGCCCCATTGTTGGTGTCAGTGGGAGGAATAGTGTCCCATCATTGGTGTCACTAGGAGGAACAGTGCCCCATCATTGGTGTCAGTAAGAGGAATAGTGTCCCATCATTGGTGTCAGTGGGAGGAATAGTGCCCCATCATTGGTGTCAGTAAGAGGAATAGTGCCCCATCATTGGTGTCAGTGGGAGGAATAGTGCCCCCATCATTGGTGTCAGTGAGAGGAATAGCGCCCCATCATTGGTGTCAGTGAGAGGAATAGTGCCCCATCATTGGTGTCAGTAAGAGGAATAGTGCCCCATCATTGGTGTCAGTGGGAGGAATAGCGCCCCATCATTGGTGTCAGTAAGAGGAATAGTGCCCCATCATTGGTGTCAGTGGGAGGAATAGTGCCCCAATCATTGGTGTCAGTGGGAGGAATAGTACCCCATCATTGGTGTCAGTGGGAGGAATAGTGTCCCATCATTGGTGTCAGTGGGAGGAATAGTGCCCCATCATTGGTGTCAGTGGGAGGAATAGTGCCCCATCATTGGTGTCAGTGGGAGGAATAGTGCCCCATCATTGGTGTCAGTGGGGGGAACAGTGCCTGATTGTTGATGTCAGTGGGAGGAATAGTGTCCTGAGGGCCAGAAAATGGAATGCAAAGGGCCACATTCAGCCGCCGGGCGGCAGTTTGGAGACCACTGCTGTAAATCATAGTAAGTGAAAGTAAAAGAAAATCCCACATATTGGGTTTTCCCCAGAACAGCAAAAGATGGGAAATCTTTCAATGGGGACACTAGTTTTGGTGACAACAAGGGATTCTCTCATTTTGGAGGGATCTCCTCTCACTTCCTGGTTTGACTATGAGACAGGAAATGAAGGTAAAGCTCCCCAATGGGACACAGATGCCAAAAAAAAAAATAACTTACTAATTAAAAAAAAAAAAAAAAAAGATTTGCCTTTACCTCTACTTTAAACTCCAAATTGTCAGCATTATACACTTTAGTACTATATGATGTACAGCAAAAAAACAAACACATTTTCAAATACAAAAACACTTCACCTGCTCAACATCCAGCTGCGGGGGGAAAAGTTTAGCTGGGTGGCATTTACACATCCGTCCAGTAGGTGTCAGCATAGCCTGCGAAAGCGAGCGGCCAGGGCTGGGCAGGAAGCTTTCCCCCCCCCTCCCCCTTCACACCTCCCTCTAGAACTTGTCTCCTCTCTCCGGCTGTCAGAGTGAGCTGTAGACTAGCTGCAGACAGAGGGCTGGAGGAGAGATTGGCAGTCCCAGACAAGGAGCCTGTGTGCGCAGACACACTGCAGGGGGAGGTAAGACCCTTTCTTGTGCTCTGCATAGGAACACACAGCACCATAGTAGGGGGGCAGCTGAGGAGGGAGGGGAGGCAAGTGCAGAGTCATAGAGCTGCTGTGGGGCTGCAGCTGGAGCTTTTCTGGGAGTCAGGGAGGAGCTGCTGCTGTTGCTGTTTGCAGAAACGTGAGAGGCCCAAGTTTAATTCTGTCTTTAGGAAAAGACACAAGTGCCAGTCACCTCTCTGGACAGGCTGAGCAGGGAAGGGATGGATGCTGCTCTGGTGTCACCCAGGGTGATGGGTGTCACCGAGGATGAGTGAAAGTAAAGGGCTGTGTGTGGGATTGGTGGAGGGGGGTGTGCCCTGTGCACATGCTGATGCTTGTATACTAATGTGCACCTATAGGAGGGAGGGAGATGTGCTGCACACCGCTGGGTACCACCACACACAGCAGACCCCCCTCACCTCACCTGGGTACCACCACACACAGCAGACCCCCCCCCTCACCTGGGTACCACCACACACATCAGACCCCCCCCCCCTCACCTGGGTACCACCACACACATCAGACCCCCCCCCCCCCTCACCTGGGTACCACCACACACAGCAGACCCCCCCCTCACCTGGGTACCACCACACACAGCAGACCCCCCCCCCCCTCACCTGGGTACCACCACACACAGCAGACCCCCCCCCCTCACCTGGGTACCACCACACACATCAGACCCCCCCCCCCTCACCTGGGTACCACCACACACAGCAGACCCCCCCCTCACCTGGGTACCACCACACACAGCAGACCCCCCCCTCACCTGGGTGATCAGTCTCCTCATCATCTTCCTGGATGGCTCGCTTTCCTGCAATGAATTTTATAGTACAGCGTCCTTCAATAATTCATAATACATAACGTGGAATATTCACTCGCATCAGCAGCTGTTGAATTTTCCCAATCTGCGGGGGAATGCTGCGTGCGACGCTGAGATTTAAAAAAAATATTTATTTTTTATGTTAATGATAAAAAGTCCAAGGATGATCAATCATCCATTTAATTTCTAGACGCCGGTTAGATATCGGAAGCGTCTTGCGTTGCACCGCAGCGTATTGTTATGAATGGCTTATTAGTAGAAGCACAAATGTGTCTTTAGCTAATTGTTTGATGTTGTTGCGATGACTGATTTCAGCTACTTTTTCCAGGGGATAATCGCACGCCGCTTGTGTGTTAACTGTCTGGGAGGCAGGTCGGGGCAGGTAACTTTGGGAAATATTTGGATGGTTGGTGCAAAGATTTATCTTGTCTCCACACCCTTTATGGAAAGAGAATGCATTGATGTGCAGTCAAATCGTCTGTCATTTTATATAGGCAGGCCCTGTTAACACTTCATTAACCCGCACATGCCGTTCTCCTTCAGTGTACTCGGCTAGCATCCGAGGGTCGTCGCTATGGCTAACCAGACCTACCAGGCTTGTGCCACGCTGGCAGCCGCTATGGCTACCCAGACCTACCAGGCTTGTGCCACGCTGGCAGCTGCTATGGCTAACCAGACCTACCAGGCTTGTGCCACGCTGGCAGCTGCTATGGCTAACCAGACCTACCAGGCTTGTGCCACGCTGGCAGCCGAAGAGCAGAGGCTCTCTGTGGTTGAATTGTAAACTGAGCGCACTGCCTAAAACTTGGACTTCTCTTGGCGACAAGTGGTTTGTCGCCAAAATCGCACACCGCTCATTCCGGAAAATCGGAAGAGCTTCAGCCTCCCACTTGTCATTCTGTCAGGAAGATGTGTTGATTTCCCCACAGCAACCAATCGCATTCAAACAAATTCTCCAGCTGTTCTGTTCAAGGGAAAGTTTGAACTGATTGGATGATGGGAATTAGTTATTTCATATATCGACAAATCAGATCCAGTCTCCATGGTCAATGTCTTTAGTCCCCCCCCCCCCTTTTTTTTTTTCTCCCCAGGGTTGTCCATCTTCTTTTATTCAATGTTCCTTGTGCCAGTTCAGGAAAACATTTTGGGCTAGATTCAGGTAGCTGCGCTTGATGTTACGGCGGCGCAGCGTATCGTATTTACGCTACGACGCCGCAACTTACAGGAGCAAGTGCAGTATTCACAAAGCACTTGCTCCGTAAGTTGTGGCGGCGTAGCATAAATGGGGCCCGCGTAATTCAAATGTGGAAGGGGGGGAGTGTTTTATGCTAATGTGTGATGACCTGACGTGTTTTACGAACGGCGCATGCGCCGTCCGTGTACATATCCCAGTGTGCATTGCTCCCAAGTATGCCGCAACGATGTATTGGTGTCGACGTGAACGTAAATTACGTCCAGCCCTATTCGCGAACGACTTACGCAAACTACGTAAAAAATTCAAATTTCGAAGCGGGAATGACGTCCATACTCAACATTGGCTGCGCCACCTAATAGCAGGAGCAACGTTACGCCGAAAACGCCTTACGCAAACGACGTAAAAAAACTACCGCCGGGCGCACGTACGTTTGTGAATTGACGTAACTAGGTAATTTGCATACTCTACGCCGAAAACAACGGAGGCGTTCCTAGTGGCCAACGTAATATTGCACACAATTCTACGCCGCCGCATTCAAGTTACGTCGGCAGGGAGCGTATCTGCATTTGAGAATCGGCGTAACGATACGCCGACGCAGATTTGAAATTACGGTGGCGTATCTGGAGATACGCCGCCGTAATAGCTTCCTGAATCTAGCCCATTGGGTATAATTCTGTATGGCACAGGACTGATTTGTAAGAGAACTAGTTATTTTATACATAGACAATGGGTTATTTACTAAAATTGGAGAGTGCAAAAGCTATGCAAAGACACCAATCAGCTTCCAGGTTTTAATGCCAAACTTATTGGGGTTGTAAAGGAAATGTTTTTATTTTCGTAATAAGCATCTTTTACCTGCAGACATTCCTCTTTTCACTTCCTCATTTGATCGTTTTTGCTCAAAAGTTGCTCTATTTCTTCTCTGTTCTGTTCACTTCCTGCTTGTCTGATTGTTACTCACCACCATGAAGGGAGGCTTTACTGCAGTGGTCAGTAACGTGCTCGCCCCCTCCTGGGAACTACATCTGTGCGGCAGGATGCTCTCTACGTGTTAGAGACTTCAAGGAGGTGTGAATTACTGGGTGTGCCGCAATGCATACTGGGAAATGTAGTTCTTACATGAACGAGCGCCGCAAACCAGGAAGTGAATGAGAGAACAGAAACTAGAACGCCAGAGGTGATATAGATGAAGGAATTTAATAGGTATTTACTAGTTTTTTTAACAGAATCTACCTTGCAGACATTAATTTTAGGCAAATTTTTTTTCCTTTAATTAAAGTGGAGTTCCGGCCACAATTTCACTTTTTAAATATAAATACCCCTGTAATACACAAGCTTGATGTATTCTAGTAAAGTTGGCCTGTAAACTAAGGTCTGTTTTGTTAGGTTGTTACAGCATTTAGACACTTTATAAAATAGAAATTGACTGGGGCCATCTTAAGTATGGGCATCATGAAGCCAGACTGTATGACTTCCTGGATTTCAGCCTTGCAGATCTCGCACATGCTCAGTGCTGCACAAGCAGTGTCAGATCAGGTTTTAGCACCTGTGCTGTCCAAGTCACATGATTCTTTGAGACTGGGGAGTGCACAGACTCCTGGAAAGTTACACCCACTACATTCCCAGGAGTCTGTGCGGTGTAGGTTAGGAAGCATTAAGCACCTAGGTGCAGGAAGAGGGAAGATTAACTATTCTGCCTAGCAACAACACTTTGAAGGCATCTAAAAAAAAAAATTTTTTCGTAAAGGACTAATGACATTTTTTTAAACCTACTGATGTAATGTTATATTTATGGGTGGAACTCCACTTTAAATTGAGGGGGGAAAAAAGTGCACGGAACTGCATCTGGGGTGAACTAGACGAATAAAGGTCCACTATCCATGATCAATGATGTCTTTTTTTTTTATTTATTTTTTTTTTTTATGCAGGTTTGTTCATATCTTTCATGCGATTTCTCTTGTGGAAATTCTGGAATTGTTTTGGGGTATTATCCTGTATGGCACCAGAAACTAATGTGGTGCAAGAGAATGTCATTTCATATATAGACAATTATTACTAAAACTGGAGCGCGTGGAAGCCAATTAGTTTACAGATTTTTATCACGGCTTAATTGAACAAGCTGAAGTTGGGGCCCTTTTACACCGAGTCACCCCGATCGTTGGCGGTAAAAAAACGCTATTTTTAGCAGCGCTTTACCGTCGGATTTGCTGCTCTTTACGCCCGCTAGCAGGGGAGGTTTTACCCCCGCTAGCAGCCGAAAAAGGGTTAAAACTGCCTATAAAGTGTCGCTACAGCGGCGTTTTGCTGGCGGTACGGCGCTGCCGCCCATTGATTTCAATGGGCAGGAGCGGTGAGTTCACCGCTCCAAAGAAGCTGCTGGCAAGACTTTTTCTGATGCCTTGCCAGCGCACCACTCCAGTGTGAAAGCCCTCAGGCTTTCACACTGGAGTGAATGAAGCAGCTATTTTTAACGCTATAGCACCTGCAAAATGCCCCACTGTGAAAGGAGTCTTAGAAGCTGATTGGTTACATGCACAGCTGTTTTAATCTCCCCATGAGGCCCACTCTCCATGGTCAATGATTTGTCTTTTTATCCAGGTTTGTTCATATCGTTTATTTATACTATGTTCTTTGTGGGGACAAGTTTTGGATATAATCCTGTATGGCACAGGAGACTGATGTCATGCAAGAGAATGTTTAGGAACTAAATAGCTTCCATGTTTAAGAGCCCTTCCCCGTGGGGGTGTCGGCGGTAAAGGGCCGCTATTTTTAGCGGCTCTTTACCGTCATTTTCACTGTGCTATTCGGCTGCTAGCAGGTGCTTTTAACCCCCGCTATCGGTTAAAATCGCCCGCAAAGCGTCGCTGCAGCAGCGCTTTGCCCGTGATTTTTGCGACGCTGCCCATTGATTTCAATAGGCAGGATCGCTGTATACACTGCTCCTACAGCGCCTCAAAGATGCTGCTACCAGGACTTTACCGTCCTGCCAGTGCAGCGCTCCAGTATGAAAGCCCTCGGGCTTTCACCCTGGAGTTAAAGGAGCGGCTCTTTCAGGGTGCTTTGCTGGCACTATTTTTAGCGTTGTAGTGCCTCAGTGTGAAAGGGGTCTTATTGTCATGGCTTAATTGAGCCAACTGAAGCTAGTAGTTGACTACCTTGCACAGCTGCACTGATTTGAGTGCTCCAGTTTTAGGTAATCTCCCTAATAAGTTCCTATCTCCATGCTCAATGATGTGTCCTTATTTATCCAGGTTTGTCCATTATCTTTTATGCTATGTTCCTTGTGGGAACAAGTTTTGGGTATTATCCTGTATGGCACAGGAGACTGATATGGGGCAAGGGAAATTGTTTTTTTTTTTTATATAGACCATTAGGTGGGGGGATTTAACTAAAACTGAGACGTGAAAAAGCTGTGCATAGAAGCCAATCCGCTTCCAGGTTTTATTAGAGATTAATTGAACAAGCTGAATTTATAAGCTGATAGGCTAGCACAGTGTTTCCCAACTCCAGTCCTCAAGGCACACCAACAGGTCATGTTTTCAGGATTTCCCTCAGATGAAATGGCTGTGGTAATTACGAAGGCAGTGAAACTGATCAAATCACCTGTGCAAAATAATGGAAAGCCTGAAAACATGACCTGTTGGTGTGCCTTGAGTTGGGAAACACTGGGCTAGCATGCACACCTGGACCAGATTCTGAGTGCACTCTCCATGGTCAGTGTTCGTCCTTTTTTCCAGGTTTGTCCATATCTTATGCTATGTTCCCTGTGGAAATCTGGGAAGATGTTTTGGGTATAATTCTGTGTGGTGCAAGAGAATTGGGGCCCTTTCACACGGGGCGGATCAGTAATGATACGCCTCTGTGTGTCCGCTTTGCTGAGCGGGGATCCTCCGTAAAATCCCAGCTGAGCCGTCGGCTGACAGGGCGGTCCCCGCACACTGTGCAGAGACTGCCCTGTTTTTCCTCCGCTCTCCCCTATGGGGGGATCGGATGAACATGGACCGTATGTCCGTGTTCACCCGATCTGATCCGCCAGACGGAAGAAATGCAGGATCTTCTTCCGTCCGAAAAATCGCAACGGATGGATGAAAATGCGGACATACGGTCCGCACATGTGAAAGGGGCCTTAGTTATTTCATATATAGACAAATCGGGTTCACTCTCCATGGGCAATGATATTTCTGCATATATTTTGTGCTGTTCTTTGTGAAAATTCAGGAATGAGTTTGGGTATGATCCTGTATGGCACAGTAGACTGATGTGGTGCAAAATAATTGGTTATTCCATAATTTTGGGGGTGATTTACTAAAACTGGAGCGTGCAAAAATTGGTGCAGGTGTGCATAGAAACAATCGGCTTCTAATATCAGCTTGTTCAAGCTTTGACATAAAAAACCTGGAAGACAGATTTTGCACTCCAAAGTTTTAATAAATTAAGCCCATAAGGTCCACTTTCCATGGTCAATGATAATTATGAAGTTCAGGTGGGGTGAAATTAATATTTTCATCAGGGGCGCCATCCCTTGCAAGATCAAACACATAGACATGGGATTATATGTTGTGCCTCAAGGCGGTGTATCACGCAGGTACGAACTTCAACGGATCTTTATTACAATGTTAAACGTAACCAACCCATTATATGAATAAAGTCTGGTCATGGTCAATATTTGTCCATATCTTTTATGCTATGTTCTTTGTGAAAATTCCAGAACAGGTTTTGGGTATAACCCTGTATGGCACAGGACTGATTTGATGCAAGAGAATTTGTTATTTCATATATAGATAACCATGGTCAGTTAGAGCCGGTTCACACAGGGGCAACACGACTCTGGCCGCGACTTTGCGAGGTGACCTGAGCGTGCGACTTACAAGGCAACTTCAAGTCGCCTCCAGGACCGGCGCCTTTCCAGTGGCCAATCAAACAACAATCAGCTCTGTGGGAGGGAGGGGTTTGCCTGAGAATTTTTTTTTCACTTTGTGTATTGTTGCTTCAGTAAGGACACTGATCCAACTTTGGAGGCGACTTCCATTGAAATCAATGGGTACAAGTCACCTAGAAGTCGGATCGAAGTAGTACAGGAACCTTTTCTGAAGTCGGAGCGACTTCAGTAGTGTACATTAAGACGGCTCCATTCACTTCCATTGATTTTTCTCAACAGCGCGACTTGGGGTGTCTTCAAGTCGGATCCCAAGTCGCCCTTGTGTGAACCGGCTCTTACCATGGTCAATGTATGTTTTATCTGGGCTGTCCATATATTTTATGATGTTCTTTGAAATGCTGGAAGAAGTTTAAGGTATAACCCAAGGCACATGAGTGCGTGAGTCTTGAAGGTTGGAGCAAAGTATAAACTGCTTTGTCTGTGAAGGCTCTTTATTTGCCCAGGTCATGATATAGCCAGTATTTGTTAGTTACGTTCAACTGGATTTGTTCTATAATGTTTGGTAGCTTGTCCTAGCCATTTCAAGAACTGACCAGCTACAAATATCTTCAACATTACAGGAAAAAGTTAAACTGAATGGGACTTCCTAATGCTAGATATGAACCTCTTTGGTGTACTGCCAATCGCAATTGTCTGACACGAGCAGAAGAAATTGTTAATGTAACTCCTAGAGGTGGTTTGTGGAAACTGGCAAAGTCAAATATATCGGCTCTACCCTTGGAGAAATGTTTGGTTTCTGTAGTAGTTTTTTTATATAATCATTTTTGTGTCCAAATGCAACACGAATGTGTAATCCTCTTTTAAAGTGGAGCTATAGGCAAAACCTTTATTTTAATTTTGGATAAGGTGAGGGATAATTAACCCTTGCCAGATTTTTTTCTTTCACCATCTGTGCCCTATTGCGGAGATTTCACTTCCTGTCCCATAAACCAAACAGGAAGTGAAAGGAAATCCCTTCAAAATGATGCGTTCCCATTGGAAGATTTCACCTATTACTTATTTAGGGACAACCCAAAATGTGGGATTTTCTTTTAATTTCAATTATAATGGTAAACAGGACAAATAGAGCGGGTGAATCTCCTTAACGGGGGGCACAGGCAGCAATAAAAACTGACCGGTGATTGCTCCCCTATATGTGCAAACTATTCAATACATTTCTTTGTGATGCCCCCATCCCAGTGGACATGCAGAGGTCCTTTGTCACGGTGATACCCAAACTGGATAAGGACTCTTCCATCTGTGCCAACTATAGGCCTATTACCCTTCTAAACTCAGACCTCAAAATCTTCACTAAATTACTCTGTCCGTCTGAACTCAGTCCTCCCCTCCCTTATCCATAAGGATCAGGTGGGCTTTGTCCCTCTCTGCCAAGCAAGTGATAATCGCCCTGGTGGAGGTGGCCAACAGGGAGGGCCTGCAGTCTCTGCTACTTAGTTTAGACGCGGAAAAGGCCTTTGATCGCCTGGGCTGGCCCTTCCTGTTCGCCACGTTACAACATGTGGGAGTCCGGGGACCCTTTCTGCAGGCGATTCGGCACCTATATGTAAACCCCTCCTCCCAAGTTAAAACTCCCTTTGCTCTCTCCCCCTCGTTCCCGGTGACAAATGGCACTAGTCAGGGCTGTCCACTCTCCCCCTTGCTATTTGCATTATGTGTAGAACCCCTGGCTGCCACTATCCGAGGGAACGCCAGTATTAAGGGCATTATAGTTAGAGATCGGGAGTTCAAAATGTCGCTGTTCGCAGACTATGTGATTTTAACCCTGACCCAGCCTAGAACATCCCTTCCGAATCTCCACGCAGACGGTACGGCGCTCTTTCGGGGTATAAAATTAATGTGTCCAAATCGGAGGTGCTCCCGCTTAACATGCCGATTGGTGAGGCGACCCATCTGCAAACGTACTTCCCCCTACACGTGGAAAACAACCGCCCTAAAGTACATATAAAGTATATATTACCCCGAGCTTCCGCACACTTTATCAATAAATCCCCCCCCCCCCTCTTCCGCTCCATCAGAGCCCTCCTGTTACCGTGGAAAAAGCATCATATATCTCTCCTGGGGAGGGTCGCGTCGGTGAAAATGACTATCCTCCCGAAGGTCCTATACCTGTTCCAAACCGAACCCATCCAAGTCCCGCATGCCCACCTAAGAAAACTCCAGATCTGTTAGTTTACCTGGAACTACAAGCGTCATAGGATCCCACGTTCAGTCCTGACGGCGGTGCGTTCAGATGGAGGTCTGGCCTTCCCAGACCTTGTTAGGTACTTCCAAGCGGCCCAGCTGCGAGCCATAGCGTCCTGGTTTACATTGCGTTCATATAACAAGTGGGCGGAAATTGAGAAGCTATGGCTGGCCCCAGTCCACCCCAATAGTCTCCTGTGCTTGACCCAATGTCGGTGCTCCGACGGGTATGGCGTAAGCTGACCTCTGATAGCTCGCTCCTGACCTCGTTTGCCTGTAACCCCAAGGTGCCAGACAGCCTCACCCACCGCATATCATTCCCGTGGACCTCTAGGAACCTCTTCCACTTTGGCAACTTGGTAGACCCTCTGACCTGTAAATTACGCTCCTTTGCTGAACTACGGACCCAACATGATCTCCCGAACCGGGAATTCTACGGGTATCTCCAAATACGCCATTATGCCTTGTCGATGGCTTCAAAATTGCAGTTACCTCCCCCCCCACCCCGTTTTGAGCGTTTTGATTCTGGCGGGGTCGGCCCAGAGGGGATTGATCTCGGGGATATACTCTATACTGAATGCCTGGCCCATGGAGTCGAAAGGCAAGCATGCATATATGACTAAATGGGAAAAGGCTCTGGGCGAGGAGATCCCCCGTGGAACAATGGCATGAGATCTGGGGGCAGGCGGCAAAGAGCTTGATTTGCACGCTATACAAAGAAAACATCTATAAAATTCTGTGTTTCTGGTACATGACCCCGGACGTCCTCCATGCCATCTATCCCACTAGCTTGGACCGCTGTTGGCGGTGCCTGGGGGCAAGGGGCACCCTCCTTCATGTCTACTGGGGCTGCCCACTGATTGCCCCTTTCTGGGACTCGGTCCGGCAGCTGCTGGAGCGGCTCCTAGAGAGGCAGATCCCTTCCTCCCCAAAATATTTCATCCCAGGTCTCCCTCCGATAAGACTCCCGTCTCCATATAAGAAACTGGCCCGACACATTCTTACGGCAGCGCGCTGCCTGGTGGCGTTGCATTGGAAACGCCGGTCTCCCCCTCCCCCTGAAGCCCTATACGCCAGGATCAAAGACGTGGAGATCATGGAGAGGATGACCGCCAGGTTGCGGGATCGGCAGGAGGCTCACGAAGAGGTCTGGGAGCTGTGGCACTGCCGGGAGGATCCACCCTGAGAAGGTACGTGGGCCAAAATGATGACACCCCCTCTTTCCCTCTTTCTTTTCCCCTCTTTTCTTTCCTCTCTATCTTGGGAGACCCCTAGTGTCTCCAGGTGCTATGATACTTAGAAGTTAAGTCTGCTGTTTAGTTTAGCCTTAACATGTGGATAGTCCGTAAGGACGATGGCCAGCTTGCACTTCGCCACGTTGGCGTCACTGGTTTTAATAGGCAAGCTGGAATACTCGCAATTACCAGGCAGAGATAATGTATACGCCCTAGGCTACTGTTAATGTGTTTATTCTTTATTTTGCCCCTGCGTGCCAAAGGCGCTGAATGGCTGTATGTTATGTACACTTGAACCATTGACCAATAAAATTGTTATTGATAAAAAAAACTGACAGGGGTTCTAATCCTTCTTTACTCTGTCCAAAACTAGAAGAAAAAAAATTGCTATTATACTTTTTAGGATGATCAGAAAGTATCATTCAAACTGATGTATCAGTAGGCCCCTTTCACACTAGGCGAATCTGTCTCCGAGTCCGCCAGCTCAGTGGGATATCTCTCCGTGGATCTCCGCTGAGCCAGCGGATGACAAGTCCATCTCTGCTCACTGAGCAGGGAGGGGCTTGTGCAGCGCCGCTGTCTCCTATATATGGATCTGATGAAAACTGACAGCATGTCCGTTTTCATCAGATCTCATCCGATGCACCATGGACAGATTGCGACGTTTCACCATCCGTCTGATTTTAGCGGATTGGGTTGGATGTCAGCGGACATGTCTCTGCTGACATCCGATGCTCCATAGAGATGTATGGAGCGGCCGTTCAGGTCCGCCGACAAATATGACAGGCGGACATGAACGGTCCGACTGTGTGAAAGGGGACTAAAGTGTAATCTGTTTGCTTTGGGTTACTTCCCTCTGCCCATTATTACTATATTTTTTTTAGACAACCCTGTCATGAGAGAAATTCATAGGAGTTGATTTTACTAAAACTAGAGTGTGCATGGTAGACAATCAGCTTCTAACTTCAGCTTCTATATTCAGACTGAACGCGCATTTGAAATTGTACAATTTCAAACCAAAAAGTGCAGGAACTGCTTTTGAAAATCGGCGCAGCGCCGCAAAGTCTGAGTCACACCAATTGGGACGGTGCTGTTGCTGGCAATAGGCTGCGATTTGGCATGCAATTTGACATGTCAAAATGAGCTGATGTGAACAGGGGCTTAAGCTTTGACAAAAAAAAAACCTGGAAGCTGATTGTTTACCATACACGGCTGCACCAGATTTTCCACAATCCAAATTAAGTAAATCAACCCTAGACTGTTAGCCAAGAAATTTTAAAGGTTATCATGTGGGTCCTCCTGGCTTCAGTGTTTTCTGAGTACTGACCTAGAACATATTTGTAGTTCAGGTATTCTGACACTCGGCGGCGCACCGATTAGGCAAATGCCGCCGATTTGAGATGCGATTTGACATCTCAAATCGCATCTCAAATCGTACCTGTGTGAACCAGGCCAAAATGTATTTTTAAGCAATATTTGATAAACTAACAAAGCAGTGATGCTCTGCAACCTATAAGTTTGAGTTGGAAGCGGTTTGTAACAAAGTATTGTCCATGGTTGCACCATTTTCACTAATCTAACTGGCTGAATTTGCATGTGATGTACACAGCAATGTGGTGCAAATCGCATGCAATGTCTGGCATCGCACCAGTGTGAACCCAGCCTGAACACAGGGCTGCAAGGACATTCCACGTTTTTGTAAGTGACCTGACAACAGGTGTATGTAGATTGATAAATGTGTACTCCCTTGTCCTATATAGAAAGGACCTACTAGGGCCCGTTCGCAGAGATTGTCATGTAAAGTTTCTTGGCACCCCTCAGTGAAAACCTACCTGACTCATTTTGTCCTGGATGATGCCTGGGGCAGTATAAAGTCTCCTGGGCTCAATGCTCATTTCAGTTGATATTTAGAGGTTAGTCTGTTCATGCGTAAGCCTAGGTTCAAACTTATGCGGTACAGCAAATGCAGCGATCCCTGTGCGTTTCCCGCACAGCATTGCAATCGCAATGTTTGTGATCTGCTGCTTGTGTCAATACAAGGTTTACAAATGCAGTGCAGATTACCCACGCCGAATCACATGGTACAAAACATACATTTTTGGGACCATTGGCATTTTTATAGCGATCAGTGCTATAAAAATGCCACTGGCAGGGAAGAGGTTAAGTATGTTCCCTGGGTGTGTTCTAACTGAAGGGGGGGTGGCCTCACTAGGGGAAATGACTGATCGCTGTTCATACATTGTATGAACAGACGGTCAGGCATTTCTCCCCTGACAGGACTGGGAGCTGTGTGTTTACACACAGCTCCCGGTCCCCGCTCTGTAACAAGCGATCGCGGGTGATCGCCGGGGCACGCGCGCGGGAGTCAGGAGCGAGCGGGGGACACGCGCGCGCCCCCGTAGTGGCCGCTTTGAGAGCTGACATTATACTACGTGCTCTCGTGCAGGAGAGCCGACCTGCTGCCGTAGAACTGCGGCGGCTGGTCGGCATGTAGTTAAAAAGATGACTTCCCTACTTTGTGATTTGAGTCCATTTAAAATGAAAAGTTTTAAATCGCACTGCACTGAATCGCATGTGAATAGCACAGGAATGTGGTGCTGTTGCTGTACGATTCACATG
The DNA here is from genome assembly GCF_905171775.1 of Rana temporaria. Taxonomy (NCBI): domain Eukaryota; kingdom Metazoa; phylum Chordata; class Amphibia; order Anura; family Ranidae; genus Rana; species Rana temporaria. The sequence continues at coordinate 287,333,053 of NC_053493.1, read as the reverse complement.
GCAGTAATAGTGTGAATTTGAGCTTAATATTCGCATGCCGAAAATCATTTTGCAGCAAAATTGCTGTAAAATGCATAACTCGGCGTTCACTGTTTTTACAGACACCTGTTCAGTGGCACATAAAACTACATTATGTGCAATGGCTATATGGTGTCTAGAGCCACAGAAACGGAACAGAGTTTGACACCGCTGCATGCTCCAAACTTTGTTAAATAATTTTTGTTTTTCCTTTTTACTACTAATTTACCACAGAGTTTTTTAGTTTTGCAAGTAGTTCCCCTTTACACTGTAATTTAAGCAGTTAACCCGTCATTACTGGGCTGTTAGTGCTGTGACTGTCAGCCATTCGTTTGTGCCGTAGAGGCCCTGGTCGCTGTTCAGACTGCTCGGGTTCTTTCTTGCCTCTGGCACCCAGAAGTAAAGATGGAAGTTGGCTGTTAATGTGATGGATTATCAGCTGTATTTATTGAGCAGTTGCAGCAGGTAAGGATTTCTATTGTTTTGCACTTCAGTAAGTAGAGAGCTTGATGATACCAAATCTTGTAGAATTGGCCTGTAAATTGTCAGCTGGAAATTTGGAAGCAGAGGTGAAACACTTGTTAATAAAGTTGCTCAGTTTGGCCGGTTTACAGCCATTCAAATTTCACCTAAGCCAAAATAATTAATTGTAATTAAGACAAACATAGGCTGTCTCAGGCATTAATTTTGTGTTGGGTGATGGTCCATACTACCTCCCATAACCTATGGATCAGGTGAAATGTGGGAAATTTTTTCTTTTTTTACGTGGAAATTATGAGCTGCTACTAATTGGACCAACGGAGACATAGTAACTTGGGATAATATAACCTTCTGTATTAAATCATGCATAGCCACCTCATTCTGTAACTGCGATACAATAAAATATAGTCTTGCATTAGGCACCGCAATTTCCCTTACTGTCTTTGGCTAGCTGCAGTATAGCAAGTCTAATTCTTGGATTTCTATATTTCCATATAAAATCCCTAAAGACAGAATCTATAGTTTTGAATAAACGTAGCGATAGCCACACAGGACAATTATGCAATATGTACGGCTGAGGCAAACGCACCATTTTCACTAGGTTTGCTCTAGTCGTGCACCAAATTTTCGGCTGCCGAAAATTATCACCCGAAAACAGTTTTTTGTCATTCGGCCGTATGACAGAAATGGACGATACCGAAAGGGGGCGTGGTCCGCCCAGAATGCTGCCCATTGCGGCAGTTTCTCTCTGACGTGCCGGGTCCTCCTCCATCTCCTATCACGGGACATTGAATCAGTGGGCCCTGACACACAGAGATCACCGATGATCTGGGCACAGGCAGGCTGCATATGACGGGCACTGGTGCGGCTGCTGGGCACAGGCAGGCTACATTTTATGGACACTGCTGAGGCTGCATTAATATCTTGCACCATGTCTGCAGTCTCTGACCATCAACTCGGTAACAAATGATCTTTAGAGAGTTGGGAAGTCTAGAAGTCCTGCCGCATATTTAGTTCCATCTGTGTCCTGACACTGCTGTTAACCTAACAGGTAGTGAAGGAAAATCTCTCGAACAGAGCACCTAATGGCAGTAAAAATGAGACCGGAGTTCTAATCTTGCCCTACTTGATCAAAAACTAGAATATTTTCTCCTTTCGTCTTCCAGGACAGCCTCTGAGATGTATGGCTCCTCCCTCAGGGACAGGAAACGCGTATACCAATAGTTAAAAGGCGGTCCTCCTCTTCAGTTTTTGTGTTTTCTGCCGGAAGGGAAGGAGCACGTAAAGGAACCATAGGGAAGCTCCTTATCTCAGGTCTGTACTGGGAGAGCACCCTGGTATGAACCATCATCAGCCTGTTGGCACCCATTCGGCCTATCTGGGGAGTTTAGGGTTGCTAGAGACACCGCTGCCAAATATGCTCAGAGAGAGCAGGACCCCGGGTTATGGGGTTATGGCAGAATTCTTCCCTTTTGTTTGTTCGGTTACCTTGATGGCAGATGCATCCGACGGCTGGAGGGTGAGAGACGCCGTTTTCAGACGATCGTTTGCAGTCCTCTTCCGACGAAGGGCAGAGTTTCTGCATTCCAACGACAGGAAGTATGACGGTACTTCCGACGGAACCGCGTCATCAGGGGGCGCTGCGAGATGTCATTCCGATCTCCTCGGCGTGGCGGTGTTTCACAGGGAGTCGGAGCAAGGGAGAAAACGCTCAGACTGAGTTTACACCCAAGAGCATGGAGAGTGCAGTAGCACATACAGGCTCCGGCGCCTCTTGGGTAAGCGTGCTGAGGGCAGGCCATGTCTTACTCTGGGAGGCTAGGGTTTTTAGGCTCTGTTTATCCCCTTCCTGGGTGGAGAGCCCTTGGTAATGGGTGAAGCACTGACTAGGCTAGCAGCACACAGTGGTGGTGGATAGCAAGGATGTGAACTAATGGGATTGTTCATGTGTTTGTTTTGGCTTTCAGGTTAAAGCCCAGGACAAGACACAGCCGCCTAGAAAAAAACAATGTGCAGTATGCGGGACTAAGTTTGGTGCCAATTGGGAAAAGCCACTATGTCCTGAGTGTGTCGGCAGTCTTTTAAAAGATGATTCAGTGACAGCCTGTCACAAGATACTATCATTTGTAAAAGACGAGCTTGCATCCACATTCGAGTCTTTTAAGGGATTAATGGATAGGGTGCAGGGCCCCTCTTCTTCCCTATCGAGAGCAGCTAGTATGCCGTCCTTGCCACAGAGGCAAGAAGAGGAAGAAGATAGGGAAAGGACTCCCAGATCAGTGGATTCAGCATCCGATTCGGAGGGGGAGGAAGATTCCTCCAAGGTGTCCAGATATAAATTATCTCTGGATGATGTGGGGGATCTACTTAAAGCAATTTATGACACTCTAGAGATCTGTGAGGAACAGGTTCAACTCTCTAAGCACGACCTGATGTACCAGGGGTCTAGTGCAAGTAGGACCAGGGTTTTTCCCATTCACAAATCGTTGATTGAATCGATTCTGCTGGAGTAGGAACAGCTGGAAAAGAGACCTTTCTTTTCAGGTAGCCTTAAGCGGTGATTTCAGTTTGAAGCGGATGCCACTCACCCCTGGAACAAAGTTCCCAAATTAGATGCTCCCTTAGCCAAAATCTCAAAGAAAACGGACTTGGCCTTTGATCTAGGCTCACCCTAAAGTGGAACTCCCGCAGATCGGAAAACCTCCCCCCCCCCCCTCCGGTTTCACATTTGACACCTTTCAGGTATTTGCACCCACTTCCGGCCACACAGTCTGCGGTAGGTTGCGGGAAGAACGTCAGTTCCCGTCCCCCCGTCCCCCGTTGTGTTCTGGGAACACTTGGCTCCCAGAACACAGTGGGAGCCAGTCAGACAGCGCAGCGCGACTCACGCATGCCCCGTAGGGAACCGGGCAGTGAAGCCGGAGCGCTTCACTTCCTGGTTCCCTCACCGAGGATTGCGGGGGGGCAGCAGAGTGACGAGCGATCGCTCGTCCTCTGCTGCGGACGGCGCTGGACTCCAGGACAGGTAAGTGTGCTGATATTAAGTCAGCAACTGCAGTATTTGTAGCTGCTGGCTTTTAACATATTTTTTTTTTTTTCAGCGGACTACCGCTTTAAAGATCCTATGGATAAGAGAGGGGACTTACTGCTAAAGAGAGCTTGGGATGCCTCTTCTATAGGTTTGAAACCAGCTCTTGCAGCGACTTGTGTGGCCAGAAATTTAGAGTGTTGGCTTACACAATTACAGGCTCAAATCTTTCTGCTGGCACTCCTAGACAGGAACTTTTAAAATCGTTCCCTCTAATGTTTAAAGCAGTTGGATTTCTGGCAGACGCTTCAGAGGAATCTATAAAACTGGCAGTCAGGTCAGCTGCTCTGGTGAATGCTGCTAAAAGGGCTGTGTGGCTAAAAACCTGGACAGGTGACGCCGCCTTAAAACTAAAGCTTTGTGGGTTACCATTTTCAGGTGACCATCTGTTTGGGCCTGGCCTCCAGAAGGCACTTGAAAGGACTCAAGATAGAAAAAAGGTGTTTCCCGAGAAAAATAAAAAATCAGAAGGGAAACTTTTTTTTCGAGGGCCCAGGCAACAGATGCAGCAGAAGGAGGGTCAACTCAAAAACATTGGGTGGGCCACAAGGGGCATGGAAGGGAGGAATCCTATTTAATCCTTCTCAAGCAACCACAAAACCTCAGTGACTCGTGCGTCCCGGTGGGAGGAAGACTAGTAGTTCCTCCCACAATCGACTTCAAGCCCGTTTTATATTGGACATCATAAGAAACGGGTACAAATTGAGTTCGAGTCAATGCCCCCCCTCAAATTTTCAGGTTACACAACTACTCTGGGACAGAGAGAAAGCAGAGGCCCCAAGTCTGTTACTGGGGGATTTGGTGGATCAGAAAGTGCTGAGTCAGGTGCCCCAGAATTAGCACGGACAGGGAATGTACTCCCATGTGTTTGTGGTAAAGAAGTCACCGAGAAAGTTCAGGTTAATCCTGAACCTGCGCCCCCTGAACAAGTTTGAAATGCAAAAGTTTCAGGATGGCGTCGATCTTTACAGTATCAAAGCTACTGTTCCCAGGTTGTCACATGGCTACTATAGATCTCAGAGATGCCTATTTACAAATTCCAATTCATCAGGAATTCCAAAAATACCTCAGGTTGGCAGTCAGCGTAAATTCAAAGATACTGCACTTCCAGTTCCGGGCTCTTCCGTTTGGTCTGTCCTCATCGCCAAGAATCTTCACGAAAGTTCTGGCAGAAGCCCTAGCCCCGTCAGGGCTATAACGGTAATTCCATATTTGGATGACCTCTTGTTTGTGGCCAAATTGGCTCAGCAACTGGAGAAAGACTTAAGGGAGGAACAGAGCTTCCTCTCTTTGCTCGGGTGGCTAATCAACAAGGACAAATCCCAATTGATCCCATCTCAGGAAGTCCTGTATCTGGGGTACAAGGTTTCTTCAGTGGAGAGGAAGATCTTTCTCCCCAAGGAAAAAATTATGAAAGTGGATCAGGCAGTAGCCCAGCTGCAATCCTATCAGGTAGCCACAATCAGAGAGGTAATGAGGGTGCTGAGTCTGATGGCATGTTTCCCAGCGGTACCTTGGGCGAGGTTCCACCAGTGAGCTTTACAGGATATCATGCACCGTTATTGGAGCGGCAGGAGACAGGACCTAGACCTCCAGATGCCCCTTTCATCCAGGGTCAAGAGGACTCTGTGGTGGTGGCGGGCCCATTACAACCTAGACAAGGGTTTAGCCTGGACCCAACCGATGGCCAGAGTGGTGACTACCGACGCCAGTGCCTGGGGGTAGGGCGCTCATCTGGAAGAAACCATGGCCCAGGGGGGGCATGGTCACCAGTAGAGGCAAGTCGGTCCTCAAACCAGAGGGAACTTCTGGCAATCTTGAGAACAATAGAGACGTTCCATGCAAGGATCGAGGGACAGCATCTGCAGGTTCGCACAGACAATGCGGCGGCTGTCGCATATCTGAACAAGCAAGGGGGGACCAGAAGTCCTGCTCTACAAAGAATAGCCAACAAGATCCTGTCCTGGGCAGAGGCGAACCTGTCTTCTCTGTCAGCCGTCCATCTAAAAGGTGCTCAAAACTCGCTGGCAGATTTTGTGAGATCGTACAAAAATGGGGACAGCTGGGGGTGGACCTCTCTGCCTCGGAGAACAAGAAGATAGCTCAGTTTTTCCCGATTCATCCATGGGATCAGGCAAGAGGGATAGACGCGTTCGCCAACCCTTGGCAGTTCAGCCTCTGTTATGCCTTCCCTTCAGTGAGATTGATCTCAGCAGTCTTTTTTTGACAGAAGCGACGGACCTCATATTTATAACACCTTTTTGGCCAAAAAGACTGTGGTTTGCTAGCCTAAAGAGATTGTCCATTCTTCCTCCTCTTCCGACCAGGAAAGACTTGCTTTCGCAGGGCCCCATCCTGCATCCTCAGATAGAGAAGCTGGGTTTAACAGCTTGGTATCTGAGGAAGAGCTGCTGAAGTCTCAAGGTTTTTCAGATAGTGATAACTCTTCTGGAGTGCTGTGTGTGTGTGTGTGTGTGTGTGTGTGTGTATAGAGATAGATGGATATATATCTATATTGATATATATCTATATTGATGTGCTTTTTTATCCGTCCAACTGTAAGTGTTTTTAACCGTCATTAAACCTTCCATGTTTTTACGGAATTACACTATGTGCCTTTCATTTTCTCTATGCACTTCGGGTATGGTCTGATCTTCTGCGAGTCATCTCCAAGTTGACACCTCCCCCCCGTCCTGGTTCAAGTGATGTCTTTAGTGTAACCTGCCGATCGCACACTTAGTTCCTGTTGATGTGTCCTCCATCTACTTACATTCAGCCTAATTGACCCTTTGAGCGTACGCTCACTTGGGTTCTATATATCCGGTAAGCCTCCCCTTTTGGTGGTGGGTGTTTTCACACGTTAAGTTTACCGTGAATCACCGTGGGTTTGGAATAATTTGTCACACATGGTTCATTCATCTATCAAGTCAAATTGATGCACATATGTAGACTTATGTTTGATTACACAAATTTTTAGTGATAATACAGACTTCTAGTGTCTTTTTTATTTCATTTATTTCTCAGCGCTGCAATTTTTTGTATACCACATATTGCTTTCTTGTTTCACTGGATTGTTTGTGGCTGCTCACTATTAGGATAGCGCAGATCTAGCTTTTTGTTCTCTGTCACAATTGCAGACTGACATCCGTGAGAGCCGGCGGTGCGGAGGATGGTCTATGTGGATCGCTTTACCCCGGATGACTGCATACTGCGTTTTTTTAATCGTGTGATTTGGTAAATGTTGAAACTTCATTAAATGTAACTATATTGCTACACTTGGAGGCTCCTCTTTTCTTTTATACTCTGTAGCTCCTGCTGGATTTTGCTTCTAATCCCCTTGGGGAGGTTGCCATTTGTGGATGGACATTTTATGGTTACACAACCTATCACATTGCTATAGTCTTTTTATATGGACTATAAACTGAAAGACTTATGAATAAATGGTTGTGGGATTGAATCATTGAGTTTCCATAATTTTTTGATTGGAAAATTCACTTTGATATACAAGTGCTTTGGATTACAAGCATGCTTCCGGAACGAATTATACTTGCAATCTAAGGTTTTACTGTATTTGTTTACATACCAGGAAATGGTGAAGCGCACATACAGGTCAGTACACCACCCACCCATACATGTCGGTATACACAATGCAGCACACTGTCCATACATGTAAATCAGTGCCTGAGACCTTGTGAATGCGATTGTGTGAGGAGCAATGCCTCGTGGGACATGTAGTCCTGGACAGGAGAAGGTCCAAAAGGTTTTAACCCCTTCATGACAGGCCATATTTTGCTCAGCGGCACTGCGCTAATTGAACTGACAATTAGTTGTCAAGCAATGTAAATCCATTTTTTTTTTCCTTGCATAAATAGAGCTTTTTTTGTTGGTATTTGATCACAGCTGGGTTTTTATTATATAAACGAAAATCTAATTTCCTAATTCATTCTGCTTGCATGTCTTTGGTTAAAAATCCCAATAATTGTATATTGATTGGTTTGTGTAAAATGCATTAAGGTAAAAAACATTCTGGGTGCACTTCCATCTCTATCCAGCGACGTGCATGAGAGCAGCGTCTCTTTGGTCTGTCATTGGCTCCTGCTGCTGTCAATCACAGCCAGTGGGCCAATAAGGAGAGCAGGCTGCGGCTCTGTGTGTGAACAATTCACAGTAGCATGGTTCCGGAGTGAGCCTGCTTAAATGCCCACCTAGCAGGTGGCTTGCTATTGAGGGCACTCGGGGGGGGGGGGGGGTGGAGTAGCAGACAGCACCAGCAGTGGACCCAAAAAGAGAATCTTCTGGCTGTTCTCAGCGTGGATTACATATATTTTTTTTTTCCGTAACCATATAGCTGGTTATTTATATTTTACCACTGCTTATAGACCTTCAAGAATGTTTGTTTGTTTTTAACGTTTATTTTTATCCGATTAGTTGGCCGATTTGTTTAGATTATTTAGATTATTGTTAAAGAAAGCGCCAGAAAGAAGCCTCATCTGCAATCCCAATGTGAAAGCCCGAGTGCTGCTGCACTGGCAGGGCCTCAAAAACAAGTCCCTCAAGCAGCTTCTTTGCAGCGATTTGGGAGCGGTAAATACGCTCCTAAAACGCCCCTTCCCATTGAGGTGCTTTTTTTTTTTTTTTTTTTTTTTCACCGAGAAAACGCTGGAAAAACCCCCCAGTGTGAAAGGGGTCTTAAAGCAACCAGCCAAGATTTGAACAGTCTATGGCTGGCTTTGGACCTCATGCAGCTGGATGCTTTTGAGCATCTGACATAAGTTGTGGGTGTATTTCCACACCTCAGACACAGCTGCAGGGTACAGCTTTCAATATTAACGAATAGCTGTAGATAAACGCTTTGCTTGTGTATATTCACGCATGGGCGTAAATCCCTGATCGTGGCTTGTGTCCAGGGATTTATGCGCACACACATCTGTGCAGGATTACACATATACATGCGTACAGCCAATGATTACTACGGGTAAAGCTGTTTCTCGGATGCCTAAAGGCATCCATGCACTGCATTTTATTATTAATATTATTAATAATAATAATAAAAATAATAATAACAATAATATTATTATTCTCAAGCCACTTTCATTAATGACATGCAGTAACGTGAGCTTTAAATGGCTGTCATGTACTGTGATGGTGTAATAGTAAACGGCATACATGGAAAACACTCTATTCACATAGCTCTGCAGTCTGTGATAGTCATTGTTCTGTTAGGTGTGTGAACTCCACTGTACACACCACTGATGTACAGCAAAGGAAAGTGAAAGCCCTTTCAGGCGGACCCTTCATCATTTTACAAAGACTGAGCATAAATGAGCCATTTCTGCGGAGACGTATTTTAGGACATCTGGTTTATACAACATAACAGTAATTCATTTAGAGAATGTAATTAAAGTGTGGACCACACACAGAGGCTGATTGGATTTATTGCGTTAAGTGGCAGATCTACACTTTAAAGCCATTGGTCAGTGCTATTAAAATGAAAGTGGCCTAGGGAACATAGTCACTTGTGTTGCGCGGTACGTTTTATATATCCATTTTTTTTATTTTGTGGTGTTTTGTTTTTTTATGTGACTGTGCAACATTGATATTGATGAGGTGCACAATGAAAGTGCGCATACATGACTGTAGTTTTGCCTTTTCTATCTAGCTCCTGGGGCAGTGATACGCAGTCTGCTCCTGACAAGTATGTCCTTACTGCTGATTTATGTGACCTGCCAAATTCAATACTTGGCATAAGCACAGGAATGTATCTTTATTACAGCCTCCTAAAATGGTTATAGGTTCTGAATTACAACATAACCTTTCTATTATTTCAAAATGGTACATGGGCGAGTACACACAGAAGAAATAGCGGCAGAGGGGCTACTTTCATTTATCAGTAATGTCACCTGATGCTGGTGATACATGTTCTAACATGATTCTTGCATGAAAAGTGGACCTCAGGTGTCGCATAGCATTCTCTGTTGCCAGAATGGACTAGACTGGCAATTAATAACAGATAACACCCTTTTCTCCTTCACAGCTGTGACATGCTACCGTCTTGGAATAAAGAATTGACATGGAGGTGACGGCTGTCTCGGTGCAGCTTACTAGGAACTGGAACCTATAAAATTTATTTATTTTTCCCTCCCAATTTTTTTTTTTAATTGGAGCCTTAAAATGTCCAGGTAAACAATACATCGGAGGATTTATAGAGCACTATGGGAAAGCTAAAAGATCACAGAAGTTGCTGCCTTTATATGCAGTTTATTTTTTGTCCGCTATTTTTTTTTTTTAAGGAATGAGTCGTATGAATAGCTTGAGTTATAGAGCTGGGTACGCAGGCTTTTCTTCATTAACCATAATAAAGAGAGAAAATGTGTACACAATCCATAAATATTCCCTTTAAGACTGGGTTTACATGTCCTGTGTGAATAGTGTGTCCGTTTTCACTGCGAATAAACAGCATTTGTTTAGCTGTTCATATGTGTTTTTGATGTGGTTCTGATGCAATTTTGCAAGGTTTAGGACTTTGATTTTTGTCACAGCTGTGATTTCAGAGTTGACCAGTACATTGTAAATAAAGGGTGTCGACTCCTGTAGTAGAACAGCAATCGGTGCTGAAATCCTGACCTAAATCCTACACACGTGTGATTCAGAAGTGTTCTCATGGAACTCAATGAGCCTGAGGAATTTGCACCTGAAACACGCCAGTGTTTAGAAACTGCACAGAACTTTTTAAATATGCACTGCATACAGTGGATATATAAAGTCTAGACACACCTGTTTAAAATGTAAAATTTTATAATAAATTATAAACAAGCGCGCAACCAAAAAATCTGTGAAAATTCATTATGAGAATTCCTATGTGAAATGGCCAACTCAATAATGATTGTGCATGTAAAACACACACACACACACACACACACACACACACACACACACACACACACACACACACACACACGTGAATAAAAACAAAATAATTCCAAAGTGTGTTTTGATAATCACTGTGTAAAAAAAAAAACAAAGTCCCAGAACATAGAAGTGAGGCAAATATTAGCGATAGGACACTTCTAGGGATTAATCCAATAATCACTGCAATATTCGATGGAATATTTAGAAGAAGTCTTGATCCTATTTTCAGACAAAGAGTGTGATATTACTGCCGCTTACCGGACTGAAGAGATCTCGGGCTATAGAGATCTAAGGAGCGTGCACATCAGCCTGCTGGCCACGATAGAGACCACCTCGATCAGGGAGGGATGCTTCCGTCTGGTTAGATAAATTCCTACTGTTCTACGGATTGACACTTGATGAGCCCCTTTTTTTCATTCCCGTTAAATCGATCATTCTGTATGATACCTGTGCAAGCATCTAGCGATCATTTGAAGTGACTATTTAAAGGTGCTGCACGGTGTGTCCCTGGATAAAGGCCTGTCTGGGGTTTACAGCCGCAAGCTTTCAATGCTTGTCCTGTGTTGAGCGTGCCTTTTTTTTTTTTTTTTTTTTTTTTACAGTGTTTTCACTTCTGGTGGTGGAATTCCTTCTGATGTTCACTCATTCAATACATTGCTGTTTGTGTCAATTGAATCATTTCATTTTTGACCTATTTCTTCACAGTTAGTTTATTCACTCATGTCTTATTGAATTGGCCTCAATTCCTTTATTTATATTCTATTTTAATTTTTCACCTATGACATTCCATTTAGAGGGAATTTCTAGGTGGGTTAGCACAGCTACATTTTTTTGCTACCCTTACATTAATACTTTGACGCATCTTTTCATTTTATTACAGCACCCAGTCTTTTTGGGTATGAGACTATTGGCATGGCACATCTTATCTCGACTTGCCAATTTTTGTCCACTCTTTTGCAAAAACACTCCAAATCTGTCAGCTTGCAAGGGCATCTCCTGTGCACAGCCCTCTTCAGATCACCCCACAGATTTTCAATGGTATTCAGGTCCTGGGCTCTGGCTGAGCCATTCCAAAATGTTATTCTTCTTATTGTGAAGCCATTCCTTTTGATTTGAATGTATGCTTTGGGTCATTGCCATGCTGAAAGATGAAGTTCCTCTTCATGTTCAGCTTTCTAGCAGAAGCCTGAAGGGCTTGTTCCAATATTGACTGGTATTTGGAACTGTTTATGAATCCCTCTACCTTGATTAAGACCCCTGTTCCAGCTGAAGAAAAATAGCCCCAAAGCATGATGCTGCCACCACCATGCTTCACGATGGGTATGGTGTTATTTTGGTGATGTGGTGTTTTTGCACCAAACATATCTTTTGGAATTATGGCCAGAAAGCTCAACCTTGGTTTCATCAGACCATAACACATTTTCCCATTTTGCTTTTGGGAGACTTCAGATGTGCGTTTTGCAAATGTAGTTAGCCAGGCTTGGATGGTTTTTCTTTAGGAAAAGGCTTCCATCTTGCCATTCTATCCCATAGCCCAGACATATGAAGAATATGGGAGATTATCACATGTTCGACACAGCCAGAACTTGACAGATATTCCTGCAGCTTCTTTAATATTTCTGTAGGCCTCTTGGCAACCTCCCTGACCAGTTTTCTTCTCTTTGTCAACAATTTTGGAGGGACGTCCAGTTCTTGGTAGTGTCACTGTTGTGCCATATTTTCTCCATTTGATGACTGTCTTCACTGTGTTCCATGGGATATCTAATGCCTTGGGCCGCGTTTGCGATAAAGCATTGCTCGTTTTTAGCGGCACCTTACAGTCGCTAGTGGTGTGTTTTTAACCCCGAAGAACGGGGCTTAAAGCACCCGTTTTGTGGCGCATTTTAATGGGCCAGGGCGTTTTGGGAGCGCTAAGTACAGTATGCAGAATGCAACCCTAATGATTGGTAAGCTGCAATAATTATATTTTTGGGTTTAATACCACTAAGGGGCACTTAGCTGGCATGCCGTGAACTTTTTGCATCAGGGTAGCTTTTTTTTTTTTTTTTTTATCAAGTTAAAAAAAAAATGCTTTTGGAGTAAAAATCTATTTATTTTTTTCCTTCATTTTGTTTACAAGAATAAGTCTTTTATGTTTAAAGAGCACCTGTCATCTCAAATCCCTCATGGCAGCGCCTATTAGTGGGCATCCACTCGCCTGCTGTTGCCACGTCCCTCCCCTTGTTTCACTGCCGCATCACCAGCCGTCCCATTAAAGTGAGACTGTCCGGTGAGTCAGAGGAGGAGCCACTGTGGGACAGATGAGTTGCTCTTTAAAAATTATGATTTTTAAATCAAGCCTTTTTGCTAGTGATTTAAATCAAATCCACCCTGTTTTGTATGCAAAGCATACACGTTCTTCTCAGAGGTGTTGCGCCCAGTGTATTTACATGCAGTGTTCTCCTGTATCATGGCACACAAAGTGCATTGCTATAGTACTTGTGCTGCTGATGTAATGCACAGGGCCGTCTTTACCGCAGGGCAAATGGGGCAGGTGCCCTGGGCCCTGTCACTGTTGGGGGCCCAAAGCAAACCCCTTTTAAAAAAAAAAAAAAAAAATTTTTTTTTTTTTTTTTTTTTTTTTTTTTTAGGGGTCCGGAGGGGCCCGGAGGCCCCTAGGGCCCCAGATGGCAACCCCCCTTTTTTTTATTTATTTTTAAATTTAAAAAAATATTTATTTTTTATTTTTTTTTAAATAAAAAAAATTATTTTTTTTAATATATTTTTATTTTTTATTAAAGGGACAATTTTTTTAGGGGTCCCCAAGGGCCCGGAGGCCCCCAGGGCCCCAGATGGCAACCCCCCTTTTTTATTTATTTTTAAATAAAAAAAAAAAAAATTTTTAATATATATTTTTTTTCATTTTTTATTAAAGGGCCAATTTTTTTTTTAGAGGTTTGGGGGTCCCCAGGGGCCCGTAGTTCCCCAGGGCCCCGGATGACAACCCCCCTTTTGTTTATAAAAAAATATTTTTTTATATATTTCTTTTATATATATATATATATATATATATATATATATATATATATATATATATATATATATATATATATATATATATATATATATATATATATATATATATATATAAAATATAATATAAATGTTATTATTATTATTATTATTAAAGGACCCAGAGGTCCCCAGGGCCCTGGATGGCAACCCCCCCCTTTTTTTTTTTTTTATAAATGTTTCTTTTTTTATATATTTATTTTTTATTAAAGGGCCCAGAGGTCCCGGATGGCAACCCCCTTTTTAAAATATATTTTTTATATATATTTTTTTTTTTTTTTTTTTTTTTTATTAAAGGGCCCAGAGGTCCCCAGGGCCCCAGATGGCTACACCCCTTTTTTTATATATATTTTTCTTTATTTCTTTCTTTATTTCTTTTTTTATAAAGGGCCCCCCGCTTCTAAATTCGCGGCAGCCCCCCCCTGCTTCTCAATTTCAGGCGGCAGCACCCCCCATCCCGGTTCTCTGCTCCAGGGGGCCCATGCCTGAAGCTGTGTAAGTGGCCCTATAATTCCTGATGGCGGCCCTGCCGCCCGTTAAGGGTGCATTCACACCACGATTTTATCATCCTACTTGTTCTCACGATTCTTAGGTTTGAAATCGTACAAATCTGTATGGCAAAACGTATCCATTCACTTCCATTCATTAATGTAGGTCCCCAAGTGAATCCGATTTGATCCGCATCAGATTTGATACGATTTAAAATCGCATCAAAAATCGTGTTTGACCACGATTTTTGGTCCTGATTTGAAATCGTATTAAAATCGTGTCCGATTTGTTTTATATTGTGGTCAATCTAAATCGTAATAAATCGGATGACTGTGCGTTTTTATCCGATAAATCGTACCCGATTTTTTATTACGCATGCGCACTAGACACTGGAACGAGCTAGAAACTTCAAGAATCTTCTTTTTCCCAGAAAGCACTTCTCTACATAATACTTTATGGCCATTGCCAGACATTATTTAAAATCAGGATCCGATTTTTTAGTGAAAATCGGATGGAAAATTTAGCTGTGCGATTTATGAATCTGATTTAAAAAATACATTTTGACATACGATTACATACGATTTTGTCATATACGATTCCATTCGATTTAACGGTCCGATTATCGGATGTAAAAATCGTGATGTGAACCTAGCCTTAGCCCCTGTGCTGCCCACAAATCAGGCTGAAAATCATCAGCGGCACGCAGCCAGTGACAGTACTGCTTCCCTTCCCAGTGTTTTAAAATGTACAGCACCCTTGGCTTCCCTTTAGACGTGCACTTCTCCATTCCTGCCACTGGGTGCTGCTTGTATATAAAAGTGTTTGCTAATCTGTATTGTAAATAGAAGTTTTCTGTAGAGTGTGCCCAAAGTCTTTATAATATTTGATGATTCACTGCAGGTCTGGTCAGTGTTTTAAAAAGTTCCTCTATTTTACACATGGCATGGCATGGGGTCACAGCACCGTCTGTCCATTCTGCTTTAGCACCATGGGACCCCATGCCATGTGTAAAATAGAGGAACTCTTTAAATCACAGACCAGACCTGCAGTCCAGGCTGAGTAAAGCCTCAGAGCACATGGCATTACTGTCTGTATTTAACTGCTTGATGGGCTTATTTTGGGCCTGGCTGGTTCACATGTATGTGTTTTGGCGGCCCACATTTGCGCAGGCACAGCAGCCCATTCATTTGAATTTGCCGCCATGCCTGTGTTTCCTGCAAAGAAAAGCGCATGCCTCATGTAATAGGCTGCGCACACGGCACGCCTATGCCCATCAAGCACTGAAATACAGCACTGTCTGTCCATTCTGCTGTCTGCTGTGACTTATCTGCAGTTCCCGCACTGTCAAACTTGCTGCATTTTTAGACGTTTAGGTCACGCTTTTAAAAACACAGTGCGTTTGTGTGTGCAAGAACTGCAGGTAAGTAGCATGGTGCAAAAGCAGAATGGATTTCAAGGCAACTGTATTTTTAAAATGCTGAATGCACCTTTTTTCTGCAGGAAATAAAGGCATGGCAGCCCATTCAAATCAATGGGCTGCTGTACCTGCACAAATGAAGACCGCCAAAACATACATGTGAACCAGCCAGGCCCAAAAATAGCTGGAGGGGGGCCCAAAAAAAATGTTTGCCCAGGGCCCAAACCATATTAAAGACGGCCCTGGTAATGCACTATCCCAATGATCATTGTGCAGCTTTGACACAACTTGTAACATGGCTGGACTTGCTCCCTAAATGGAATGTATTATTATTTTGTAAAATACATTAATGAAAACCAGACCAAGGGACTGTAATGTAAGTTCTTTTCCCATGGCACCCAAAAATCAGTTCTGAGAGAGTATCAGAACAGGACTCTGCTGCAAGTAAGTTTACCACATTATTTTACTTTTTATATATTTTTTCCCGTTGTCATGTGACTGCAGCTAATCCAAAATAGTTGGTGGCTCTAAAGACCAAAGGGTTTTTAACCTTCATGCATTCTATGCTTAAAGGTAAAAAATCTTGCGTGCAGCACCCCCCCCCCCCATCCTTGCCTTAGCCCCCTATGATCCAGTGATGATCATAATCTTCTTGGCTGGATGGGGACTCCCACTGCTCTCAATCTCAGGCAGTGAGCCAATAAGGAGAGAGTGGGGGGCAGAGATGAGCTGCAGCTCTTTCCTTATGGAGGCCTAGAGCAGCAGGTCGGTAGCAAGCATTGCAACAGTGCCCCCTGGGCAATCGGCTTTCTATGGGGGCACTGCTTAAAGGGGTTGTAAAGGTTTGTTTTTATTTTCTAAATAGGTTCCTTTAACCACTTAAGACCCGGATCAAAATGCAGGTAAAAGACCAGGCCCTTTTTGCAATTCGGCACTGCGTCGCTTTAACTGACAATTGCGCGGTCTTGTGACATGGCTCCCAAACAAAATTGGCATCCTTTTTTTCCCACAAATAGAGCTTTCTTTTGGTGGTATCTGATCACCTCTGCGGTTTTTATTTTTTGCGCTATAAACAAAAATAGAGCGACAATTTTGAAAAGAATGCAATATGTTTTACTTTTTCCTATAATAAATATCCCCCAAAAACATATAAAAACATTTTTTTTCCCTCAGTTTAGGCAGATACGTATTCTTCTACCTATTTTTGGTAAAAAAAATCGCAATAAGCGATTATCGGTTGGTTTGCGCAATATTTATAGCGTTTACAAAATAGGGGGTAGTTTTATTGCATTTTTATTTATTTTTTTACTACCAATTGCAGCGATTTTTTTTTTTTTTTTTTTTTTTTTTTTTTTTTTTTTTTTTTTTGTGACTGCGACATTATGGCGGACAATTTTGACACATTTTTGGGACCATTGTAATTTTCACAGCAAAAATGCATGGTTTATTGTGAAAATGCCAATTGCAGTTTGGGAGTTAACCACAGGGGTGTGTTTACAACTGTAGGGGGGTGTGGCTGTAGGTGTGACGTCATCGATTGTGTCCCCCTATAAAAGGGATCACACGATCGATGATGCCGCCACAGTGAAGAACGGGGAAGCTGTGTTTACACACAGCTCTCCCCGTTCTTCAGCTTTTGCTTTTGAAAAGACACAAAGCTTTATCAGAGCCGGGCCATATGTTATCTCGAATGTATAAGTTGGTGTTGAGTGCTCACGGTCATACGACTCCCTACTACATTCGTGGGTGGGAAAAGGAATTGGGCCATAATTTTACGACCGAACAAGTGGTTAGATTGATGGAGACAACACACCATTCCTCAATTGGTTCTTATATACAAGAGATGTCCTATAAATTTCTCACTAGATGGTACCGGACTCCAACTCGCCTGGGGCAGATGTACCCGTCCGCAGATACTAACTGCTTTGGCGACTTCTGAGGAACGTACAGTGGTCAATTGCTGTAAATTATATTGTATTATTGTTTAAAAAATTATTTAATAGCATATAAATTTACAAACCTACTTCCTTGACCTGAAAGTCTGATCATCAATGTCTACCTGCTTGTTTTGTTTCCCCCTTAACTGCTGGAGCGGATGCAACCAGAAGGGGTAATTTTTACATCTATGGTGGCACTGTCCCAAGATTAAGACATTTTGGGATGAGATAACACCCTGGATAAAAAAGTTAACACTTAGAACTATAGAGCCCTCCCCACTACATTTCCTTTTTCATGGGATGCCATCATCTATTTATTTTTATAAAAGAAGTGTTACTCCACACTTGCTAAATGCAGCCAATTCCTAGATTCTGGAAACAATCGAGATGCCCCACGATAAAGGATTGGAAGGGGGAGGTAGAGAGGATTATGGAGGCGGAGAGATGGGTACATACAGTGAGAGATCAACAGGACAAATTTAAGGCTATATGGGCAGGATGGTTATACTATTCCTCCGAGATGGTGACAGACTGACCCTGGGGGTGGGGCGAGGAGAGCCAAGACAGTTTTTTTTTTTTTTTTCTTTTTGTCCTGTTTAGTTGGTGCTCCTCTCCTTCTTTTTGGGGATACTGTGTGTATGTGAGTGTTTCCCGCTCTGGAGGGAAGAGTAAGGATATGTGAGGGGCAAGAGGGTTACTTGCCCTAAAGGGGGGATGAAAAGGGAGAGAGGAGAAGTGAAATTCCCTTCTTTTCCTCTCTCTTTCAGGGAGATCTGCGCAGGATAGGCGCGGAGTATGTTTATACGTGTTCAGGACAAGAGCAAAATTAGAATGAAGAGGAAAATTTCAAGTAAAGAAAGGATTGGGGGGAGAGGTTCAAGAGAATTTTATTAGATTAAGGTGGAACTTTTTCGTTCCCCCCGCCTTACTTTCTTGCTCTCCTTCCTGAGGGGAAAAGAGAAATATAGGGCATTATTAAGCTCCTTTTTAAAAAATAAATAAAATAGAACCTAAAGGGTAAAACGGGAGCACAAATCCAGAGCAATCCAAGGGGAACGAGTGTTATATGTTAAAAGGATTTTATAGGGAGAAATTGTATGCATTGTTTTTGTCTGTCTCTGTTTATTGTTTCTTTTTTTACTTTGATTGTAAAATGAGATTTGTTATAATAAAGGGGGAAAAAAAGTGATTATAAAAAGACACGAAGCTTTAGTATTTAATGTATTAGCAAATTGTGCCCAGCGACTGTGACTGTACCTTACTACATGGGTGCTCAACCTGTGGCCCTCCAGCTATTGCGGAAGTACATGTCCCATGAGGCATTGCAAGCATGACTCCCAAAGGCAGAGGCGTGATAGAACTTGTAGTCCTGCAACAGCTGTAGGGCCGCAGGTTGAGCACCCATGCCTTACTAGCGCTTCAATATCCTGTAAAGCCACCCCCCTGGTTCTAGGCTGAGTGTGCTTCCCCTCCCCCCCTCTCCTTTCCAGTTCTTTTTATGTACTATATTTCTTTTACTTGGCAGTACCACACACCTGTTACATTAAAGCATAACAAAATGTAATATATTGCAGTGTACCAGCCTTTACTGTAGTCGCTGCATTTTTTTTATTTATTTCACCTGATTTTGTTAGGAATACTTCCTGTCCTTGGATGATCACGCCCATTCATTGTACTGTATCCTTGAAGGAGCAGCATTGTCATCTAAGCTGACTGCATTAACCACTTCACCCCCGGAGGATTTGGCTGCCAAATGACCAGAGCACTTTTTGCAGGGTCTGACAATTGCGGGGTCGTGCGATGTGGCTCCCAAACAAAATTGACCTTTTTTACCCCCCCACACAGAGCTTTCTTTTGGTGGTATTTGATCACCTCCTGCAGTTTTTTTTTTTTTGTGCTATAAACAAATAGAGCACCAATTGGCAATATTTTTTGCTAGAATATCCCCAAAAATATAGAATTATTTTTTTTTTTTTTTCCCCTCAGTTTAAGCCGATTATGTATTCTACATATTTTTGGTAAGAAACGCAATAAGTGCTTGATTGGTTTTGCGCAAAAGTTATAGCATCTACAAAATAGGGAGACGAGGAAGGGGTTAAGTGTGTCCTAGGGAGTGATTCTAACTGCGTGGGGGCTGGGCTACCTGTGACACAACGCTGATCACTGTTTCCGATGACGGGGAGCAGTAGATCAGTGTCCTGTCACAAGGCAGAACACGGGCATCCCCCTGTTCTGCAGCTCCGTGACACGATTGCGGGACATCGAGTCCGTGGTCACGGAGCTAGTGGCAGCGGCGCAAATTTTAAAGGGACGCCCATTTGCCTGCCCGTGCCATTCTGCCGACGTAAATGTTCGTGCGGCGGTCGGTAAGTGGTTAAAAAAATACATATAAAGGATAAGTTCACCTTTTTTGGAACCTTGCATTTTCCACCCATATTTAGGGGGGGTACATGTAATATGTTCCCGCTCTTGCCTCCTTACCCCACTGCTCCAACCTCACCCTCCCTGTGACAGTGGGCTGGGGATCTTCTTCCCGCACCTGCTGTCACAATTTAAAAACTGTGGCTGTGCAGGGCTCTGCCCACACAGCTCCGTCATTTATTCAGTGTTCTGTGAATGAACGAAATACATCTACTGTTGGCCTCCATGGCTGAGAAGTTGGTCTCAATGAACTGCGAGGGTGCTGGTGAGCGCTGTTGTAGTTCATTGATTCTTCCTGCCATTCAGTAACTGTCTGCCCATATGGAGGTACAGGCAGACGGCTGTACTAGGTGTCGTCAGGATCCTGGCATTGTGCATTTAATTGTTTGTAAAAGGTGAACGTGGCCTCTAATAATGTATCCATGATTACAGAGCTGCATTAACTATCTTTATTTTCTGGCTCAAGTTCAACTTGAGGCTCATTTCACACTTGCCAGACATCGCATTTGATTCGCACCACTTGTGTGTGCTGTGTATTTGGACCAAACTCCATGAAGGACCCTTTTATTTATTATTTTTCCGCACCAGAATTGGATTGCATGCGATTCTGATTCCTGTCCAAATTCACATTTTGACTTGCAATCTGCGAACCGATCATTTTTTTTGTTATTAACTTTGTATTGACACCTGCAATAGTTCAGAGTGCAACCGGCTATTCATGTGTGGTGTGGGAACCCGCACTGAATTTGCAGGGCTTTCCACATTGCACCAGCATGAACCGAGTCTTCAAGCTGTGCTGAGAAAAATGTGCATCCTATCCTTGCTGACCTTCCCTCTTGAAAATGCTGTGTGCCTGGCTGTCACAATGATCCGTTGAGTCGCTGACCTGGAGCAGATGCTCAGTTCAGCAGTTCTGATCTTACTTTTAAGCATGCTTGTTCTGGGTTGGACAGAAACTCCTGAAGCCATAGGTAGCCAGTAAACTGGAGGCTATTGGTGACATGCTATGTATTTACAGGTATTCTATTTTTAATCCCATAGGTCTGTTTCCGACATGCTTAAACAAAGGGCTAAAAAGCATCACAATTAATAAACTTGTAGAGCTCCCAGAAGGTATTTATTGTCTTTCAGAAGCAGTTCTATTAGTACTGCTATTTTTAGACAATTAGGAGGAAGCTGTGATTCACACTGTGCCTTCATTTTAAATTCTATTGTTGCTGAATTGATTTTTGTACTCTGCTTAAAAGGCAAATATCTGTTCTCCAAGCATACTTCATCCTGTGTATGTGCCCAGCCTGTGCCATTATGTAATGGTTCACTGTGCCATTAAACCCTTTAGTGCTCCAGGGCCTGTGCTGCATTGACTTTATTAGCCTCTTCAGTAGCTAAGGAGCCTGTGTCTAATTAATGTCATTAACTCTTGCCTCTTGAGGACAACCCTGTTACCACGACTGGCTGCTCACCTCTTCAGTGTCACAATTGATGCTCCAGAGTTTGCCTTTTGACAAGACATGTCTTGCTTGACAATGTTTGGACATTGCAGTTTGTTACGTGTGTGTGTGTGTATATAAATTGTATACTTTCTTGTACAGTGATCAATTATTAACTTTTACATGGCACATGCACTTTACAATTCATTTGTTCAAGAAAGTTAAATGTCTAAGGCCCCATGCACACGAGAAGCAAATGCAAACACATGTAAACTCAAGTTTTCAAAAACGCCAGTTTTTGCCGCGAATTTTGCGGCGTTTTACCGCGTTTGCGGCTATCGGCGTTCATAACAAAGACATTGTAGACCCTCCCAAAGCTTTGAAACGCAAAAACGTTTGCGTCTGAACCCAAAATTTTGCGTCTGAAAAAACAAGCCTAAACCCAACTGCTTTAAAACGTAAATGTGTGCATGGACACATAGGATAACATTAAACGTGTTCAGGGGCAGTTGAAAAAAATGACCAAATGCCTCTGAACTCGAGTTTACCAGCGTCTCAATGTTTTTGCAATAGCGTTTGGGTTTTTTATTTGTTGTGTGTGGTTTTTTTTTTTTTTTTTTTTTTTTCAATGGATCAAAAATATTTTTCAACATTTATCAGCGTTGGAGCGTTTTTACAGCTGAGAAGCATCTCTCAGAACCCACTAGTGTTTTTTTTTTTTTTTCCTGCTCAAAAACACCACTGCCCAAAACTGCTGATAACAGCCTATATGTGCGTGGCATCGGATAACATGATGGAGAGTTTAATGACTGTAGAGGAAAAACGTCTACTGCCAGAAACGGCTGCTGTAAAAACGTCCAGTGTGCATGAGGCCTAATAGTTATGTTGAAGAATGTGGCCAAAATGGACAATGATTACAGGCCACACCAGCTCTGTGGTAAATCTCATTAGGTTTCAATTTTTTTTTTTTTTTATTTAAATGTAATCCTAGGTGCCAATTGTCTCTGAATCGCACCATCGGGGGCAAGGAGTGCAGTAAAAACTTAACAAATGGTCTAATCCTTACCTACCCTATCCAATATTAACCACTTTCTTACTGGGCACATTCACCCCCTTCCTGCCCGGGCCAATTTTCAGCTTTCAGCGCTGTCACTCTTTGCATGATAATTGCGGGGTCATGCAACACTGTACCCAAATAAAAAAAAAAAAATTCCCACACAAATAGAGCTTTATTTTCTCGGTATTTAATCAATGCTGGGTTTTAAAAAAAAAAAAACGTAAAAGATCGAACATTTTTGTAAGGAGGGGGAGGGAGAGAAACTTAAAATTTTGAAAACCTGGAAATTTTTCTCTTTATGATGGGCGGCTCTGGCGGGCAGAACTGGTGATCACTGAATAGCAGCAGTGGCTCTGTGTATGGGACCAATGTCCCTCTCACAGAAGCTGGTAATTGGGCGTTTTTTGTTTTTTTTCCCTTCTCGTGCTGTCGGCGTGGGGGGGGGGGGATCGGATTACAATTTTCTGTTTACATCACGTGATCGCTGTCATTGGCTAACAGCTGATCATGTAAGGGGCAGGAAGCGGCCCTTTTCTCTGACCTGTGATCAGCCAAATTTCATTGACTCTCTGATAACAGAAATTCTCGGGAGGAAGTACATGGACGCCCTCCCAGCAATTAAGGCCTGTGTTGTAACCGTCTTTCGGCTATCTGGCAGGCGATGGTTAAAAGTTCTTCAACCACTTGCTGCCTGCCCACCATCAAATGAGAGGGACAGTGCGGATCTCGTTCTGGGGGTCTGTCATAGATCCTCCTTCCAGAACGGCTGCTATCACGGTCGTGGGGGCATGCAGCATGTTGATTTGTGCCAGTGTTCTAGCAACGAGCCCAATCTCTGTAAAGGGCCATGACTTTAACCATGTGATCGGCTGTGTCCAATCACAGCCGGTCACTTGTAAACACGGAATTGCCATGAAACGGCTCTCCTCGCCTCACACTGACTTGCAGAGGAGACCTGGGCAAGTTATAGGGGCTCTGATCACCAATGCCCTGATTACAGTAAAGCCACAGCAGTGCCCAGAAGTGCCAACAGTGCCTGTCCATCTAGCAGTGGACACTGCACGCCATAGGTGGACTGCTGGCATAGCCCAGTAACGACTTTGACATCCAGTCACGGATCACAGGCTGCAATACCTGAATCAACCATTGGGTCTTGAAGACCAACAAAAAATAACAGACAACTCCATTTGTATATATTCCCCTATGGCCCTGAGAGCTCGTAAGGTTATACCACTTATCCAGTGCTATACCACTCATCCAGCTGTTGACAAAACACGCAGACCAGATTTGGTTCTCTAAGGCTCTGATGAAGAAAACCCTTGAAACGCGTTAGCCAATCATTCATTTATCCCTTGTATGGGCATCACTTTATGGGCATCACTTTATACCACTCTGTGTCAATATTATGCACATTTACGAATACGTAGTGTTTCTTTTGTATATACCAATTTGTAACAAACTTTTTTTTTTTATAATTATTCATGCATCAGTCCATGCACCTTCCTTTTCCTTT
The DNA here is from genome assembly GCF_905171775.1 of Rana temporaria. Lineage (NCBI taxonomy): Eukaryota > Metazoa > Chordata > Amphibia > Anura > Ranidae > Rana > Rana temporaria. Next base: position 287,309,243 of record NC_053493.1, on the reverse strand, counting down.
CTGGCGTAGCACTTTGGACTTCGGCCTAGGCGACAGGGTATGGATGATCACTCAACATTTACACCACCAAGAAATACTACCACCACTATTAAAGGCCTCTGCACTGGCGCAGGAGAGAATATTTTCTTTTTATATTTTTGCCTGCCCACCAGTGCAGGAGAAATATATTTTACTTATTTTCAAAATTTACTGACAGAAAAAAGGAAACGTGTGTTTGTGTGTAAATCAGAGCAGTGATTAAATGCCACCAAAAGAAAGGTCTATTTGTGTGAAGAAAAAATTAAAAAAATATAATTTTGGGTACAGTGTTGCATGACCTCAATTGTCATTCAAAGTGCAACAGCGCTAAAGGCTAAAAATGGCCTGGGCAGGAAGGGGGTGAAAGCGCCCAATATTGAGGTGGTTAATAGGTAAACTTTTTAGGTGCAGATTAAAGTACATGACCTCAGTTATAGAGAATTTATAATTATAAATATTTCCATGGCCCTATCTATGCCACCCAGCTCAAACTTCAGTTGAGAAATTAAAGGCGCTGGGCAGAAAAGTTGGCTGAAAAAATTACTGCCGCCAAGCCATGAATGGATCAAAATGTTGTCAGCGACCAGCCAAAATTCAACCCATGTATGGGAAGGTTGTACAGAGATCCATCTACTTCTGTACAACCGCCCTGTCAGATTCTCTCTGCTTGGTAAGTGCTGCAGGCAGTACCTGCAATACTGATCTGTGTATTTTTCCACTGTCTGAATACAATAGCTCAACTGGGAGGATTTCCACATAGTGTGGACCTGTCACAAATGATTCCTATTCCAAGGGATGTTTACATTCCTTGTAATAGGAATGAAAGCGATTCAATTATTATTTTTTTTTTAAAACTCCCCTGTTCCCGTTGGCTTGCGCTCAGAAGCGAATGCACATGCAAATCCCGCCCACATAAGTAAACACCGTTCAAACCACACGGGAGGTATCGCCGCGTGCATTAGAGCTTGAGCAATAATTCTCTCCTCTGTAACTCAAAACTGCTTACCTGTAGAAAAAATGTAAAGCTTTGTACTGAAGTTTGCCATCCTTAAGGCCCCATTCACACCTAGGCGTTTTTACGCCTGAAGCGCACTGCTCACAAACGCCGGAGGGGAGAATTAACATTATTCCCTATGGTGACTGTTCACACCTGAACGCCCAAACGCCTGTCGCGCGAAGCTCAAACAAGTCCCGGACCTTTTTTGTCGCGCGTATCGTGCGGTTTGGGCGTATTTGAGCGTTTTTTTTCCCATAGAAAGTAATGGGAAACGCGTGAATTGAGCGCCAACGGGCGTTTGCTACGGGCGTTTCGTCGCTTTAATAAATAGAACTTGTCGCCCATGCAGAAGATTAAAAAAATCTACCAACATGGCAACAAGTGATGAAAAGATGATCATTTTTTCTATTGGCTAAAATAAAAAACGCCGAAGTACAAAAACGTTGCACGACGCTGTATGCATACGCGCGACAAAACGCCAGAAAAAAAAACGCCCAAAAAAACGACCGACGCTCAGGTGTGAATGCAGCCTAAATGAGTGTGCGCAATTTTAAAGCGTGACGTGTTGGGTATCTATTTACTCGGCATAACATCTTTCACATTGTACAAAATTGGGCCAACTTTATGGTTTTGTTTTTAAATCGTGAAACGGTTTTGTCTCCAAAAAACGCTTTTGAAAAATTGTTGCGCAATTACTGTGCGAAATAAAAAGTTGCAATGACTGCAATTTTTTTCCCCTAGGGTGTCTGCAAAAGTAAAACATTTTGGAGGGTTTTGAGTATTTTTCTAGCAAAAAAAAATGATTTTTACATGTAGGAGATGCCAGAATAGGCCCATCGTTTAATGTGTAAAAAAAAAAATGCAATCTACTCACTGGGGAAAAACTAGGATGAAAAGACCTGGGGGTCCTAGTAGTGGATGCAATGCCAAGCTGCTGCTAACAAAGCAAATATCGGCATGCATTAATAAGGGGGATTAACTCCAAAGATAAAGTGATAATTCTCCCACTCTACAAGACTCTCTGGTCCGGCCGCACCTGGAGTATACTGTCCCGTTCTGGGCACCAGTCCTCAGGAAGGATGTATTGGAAATTGAAAGAGTCCAGAAAAGGGCAACAAAGCTAATAAATGGTCTGGAGGACTTTGGTTATAAGGAAAGGTTATGCGCACTGAACTTTACTCTGGAGAAGAGACACTTGAGAGGGGATATGTACTCAATGTACAAAATACCTTACTGGTGACCCCACAATAGGGATAAAACTTTTCAGCGTAAGGAAATTTTTATAAGGTGCGGCCATTCACTAGAATTGGAAGAACAGCGCTTTAACCTTAAACTACGTAGAGGGTTCTTTATTGTAAGAGCAGAAAGGATGTGGAATTCCTTTCCACGAGCAGTGGTTTCAGTGGGGAGCATCAAATAAAAAAAATGTGTGTGTGTGTGTATATATATATATATGTGTGTGTGTGTGTGTGTGTGTGTATATATATATATATATATATATATATATATATATATATATGTATATATATATGTGTGTGTGTATATATATATATATATATATATATATATATATATATATATGTGTGTATGTGTATATATATATATATATATATATATATATATATATATATATATATATATATATATATATATATATATATAGTTGGGGGGGAAAAAAACACAAGTCCATCCAGTCTAACCTGTGTGTGATTTTAGGTTAGTATTACATTGTATATCCCTGTATGTTGTGGTCGTTCAGGTGTGTAATATTATATATATATATATATATATATATATATATATATATATATATATATATATATATATATATATATATATATATATATATATATATATATATACAGTGAGGAACATAAGTATTTGAACACCCTGCTATTTTGCAAGTTCTCTCACTTGGAAATAATGGAGGGGTCTGAAATTGTTATCGTAGGTGCATGTCCACTGTGAGAGACATAATCAAAAAAAAAATCCAGAAATCACAATGTGATTTTTTTAACTATTTATTTCTATGATACAGCTGCAAATAAGTATTTGAACACCTGAGAAAATCAATGTTAATATTTGGTACAGTAGCCTTTGTTTGCAATTACAGAGGTCAAACGTTTCTTGTAGTTTTTCACCAGGTTTGCACACACTGGAGGAGGGATTTTGGCCCACTCCTCCACACAGATCTTCTCTAGATCAGTCAGGTTTCTGGGCTGTTGCTGAGAAACACGGAGTTTGAGCTCCCGCCAAAGATTCTCTATTGGGTTTAGGTCTGGAGACTGGCTAGGCCACGCCAGAACCTTGATATGCTTCTTACAGAGCCACTCCTTGGTTATCCTGGCTGTGTGCTTCGGGTCATTGTCATGTTGGAAGACCCAGTCTCGACCCATCTTCAAAGCTCTAACTGAGGGAAGGAGGTTGTTGCCCAAAATCTCGCAATACATGGCCCCGGTCATCCTCTCCTTCATACAGTGCAGTCGCCCTGTCCCATGTGCAGAAAAACACCCCCAAAGCATGATGCTACCACCCCCATGCTTCACAGTAGGGATGGTGTTCTTGGGATGGTACTCATCATTCTTCTTCCTCCGAACACGGTTAGTGGAATTATGACCAAAAAGTTCTATTTTGGTCTCATCTGACCACATGACTTTCTCCCATGACTCCTCTGGATCATCCAAATGGTCATTGGCAAACTTAAGACGGGCCTTGACATGTGCTGGTTTAAGCAGGGGAACCTTCCGTGCCATGCATGATTTCAAACCATGACGTCTTAGTCTATTACCAACAGTAACCTTGGAAACGGTGGTCCCAACTCTTTTCAGGTCATTGACCAGCTCCTCCCGTGTAGTCCTGGGCTGATTTCTCACCTTTCTTAGGATCATTGAGACCCCACGAGGTGAGATTTTGCATGGAGCCCCAGTCCGAGGGAGATTGACAGTCATGTTTAGCTTCTTCCATTTTCTAATGATTGCTCCAACAGTGGACCTTTTTTCACCAAGCTGCTTGGCAATTTCCCCGTAGCCCTTTCCAGCCTTGTGGAGGTGTACAATTTTGTCTCTAGTGTCTTTGGACAGCTCTTTGGTCTTGGCCATGTTAGTAGTTGGATTCTTACTGATTGTATGGGGTGGACAGGTGTCTTTATGCAGCTAATGACCTCAAACAGGTGCATCTAATTTAGCATAATAAATGGAATGGAGGTGGACATTTTAAAGGCAGACTAACAGGTCTTTGAGGGTCAGAATTCTAGCTGATAGACAGGTGTTCAAATACTTATTTGCAGCTGCATCATACAAATAAATAGTTAAAAAAAATCATAAATTGTGATTTCTGGAATTTTTTTTTTGATTATGTCTCTCACAGTGGACATGCACCTATGATGACAATTTCAGACCCCTCCATGATTTCCAAGTGGGAGAACTTGCAAAATAGCAGGGTGTTCAAATACTTATTTTCCTCACTGTATGTATATATATATATATATATATTATATATATATATATATATTATATATATATATATATATAATATTACACACCTGAACGACCACAACATACAGGGATATACAATGTAATACTAACCTAAAATCACACACAGGTTAGACTGGATGGACTTGTGTTTTTTTCCCCCCCAACCTTGCCAACTATGTTACTGATGGAAGTTATAAGACTGCTATATACTGCTGGGGAGAAAAGGTATTTAGCAGTTTATATTTACAAAAATATTGCATTTACATGTTCTGTTTTTAAATGCTCACTGAATAGCTAACATGTTTGGAGTAGTCCCAGTTTAGATGATGCGTCTTTATATTGCCAGACCACAGAATATTTGTTGGATGAGCTCACAGTTGAAGCCTAACTTCACCTAAAACGTTTGGGTGGACTGAGGTGGGGGTTTATTCTATTTAGATCTTTATTTCTAAGATCTATATTGCTGCAGTTGTAAATCTCAAAAGCCAATATAAAGGAATAGTGTTTAAAAGCACTTGTGGGTTTAACCAATCATATTTATTTGTATAATTCTACTTTTAAGGGGACATGGCAGGGGGAATGTCCTGTGCCTACATACTTTGCTTATAGGTGTCCCTCATTTCCATCTAAAAAAAAGTTGGGTGTGTGTACAGTGCCTTGAAAAACTATTCATACCCCTTGACTTGTTTTCCAAATGTTGTCATGTTACAACCAAAAACGTAAATGTATTTTATTGGGACTTTTTGTGATTGGACCAACACAAAGTGGCACGTAACAGTGAAGTGCAAGGAAAATGATAAATGGTTTTCAAATTTTGTATTTTTTACAAATATGTAAAGTGTAGCACGCATTTTTATTAAGCCCCCTTGAGTCAATACTTTGTAGAACCACCTTTCACTGCAATTATACCTCCAAGTCTTTTTGGGTGTGTCTCCTACCAGCTTTGCACATCTAGAGTGACATTTTTGTCCATTCTTCTTTGCAAAATGGCTCAAGCTCTGTCAGATTGGATAGAGAGCATCTGGACAGCAATTTTCTAGTCTTGCCACATAGTCTCAATTGGATTTAGGTCTGGACTTTGACTAGGCCATTCTAAAACGTAAATATGCTTTGATCTAATCCATTCCATCGTAGGTCTAGCTGTATGTTTGGGGTCGTTGTCATGCTGGAAGGTGAACCTCTGCCCCAGTCTCAAGTTTTTTTTGCAGACTAACAGGTTTTCTTCTAAGATTGCCCTGTATTTGGCTCCATCCATCTTCCCATCAACTCTGACCAGCTTCCCTGTCCCTGCTGAAGAAAAGCATCCTCCTAACTTGATGCCACCACCATGTTTCACAGTGGGGATGGTGTGTTCAGGGTGATGTGCAGTGTTCGTTTTCCACCACACATAGTGTTTTGCTTTTAGGATAAAAAGTTCATATTTGCTCTTATCTGACCAGAGCACCTTCTTTCACATGTTTGCTGTGTCCCCCACATCGCTTTTCGCAAACTGCAAATGGGACTTCCTATGGCTTTCTTTCAACAATGGCTTACTACTTGCCACTCTTCCATAAAGGCCAGATTTGTGGAGTGCAGGACTAATGGTTGTCCTGTGGACAGATTCTCCCACCTGAGCTGTGGATCTCTGTAGCTCCTCCAGAGTTTCCATGGGCTTCTTGGCTACTTCCATCCGACCATTTTTGGATGATGGATTGAACAGTGCTCCATGAGATGTTCACAACTTGGTATATTTATTTATTTTTTAACCTAACCCTGCTTTAAACTTTTTCATAACTTTACCCCTGACCTGTTTGGTGTGTTAATTTGCCTTCATGTTGCTGTTTGTTCACTGAGGTTCTCTAACAAACCTCTGAGGGCTTCACAGAACAGCTGTATTTATACTGAGATTAAATTACACACAGGTGAACTAATTAGGTGACTTCTGAAGGCAATTGGTTCCACTAGATTTTAGTTAGGGTTATTGAAGTAAAGGGGACTGAATACAAATGCAATGCACACTTTTCAGATATTTGTAAACAAAAATTAAAAACCATTTAGCATGTGCCACTTTTGTATTGGTCTATCACATAAAATTCCAATAAAGTACATTTGTTTTTGGTTGCAACATGAGAAATTGGGATAATTTCAAGGGGTATGAATACTTTTTCAAGGCACTGTGTATGTATGTACAGTTGTGCTCATAAGTTTACATACCCTGGCAGAATTTTTGATTTCTTGCCCATTTTTCAGAGAATATGAAAACTGACTTCTTTCACTAGTGTTTGGCTAAAGCCGTTTTATTAGCAATCTACTGTATATTTACTTTTTTTTTTTTTTTTTATCCATAATGACAAAAAACTACCCAAATTAACCTAATCAAAAGTTTACATATCCTGGTGATTTAGGCCAAATAACATGCACACAAGTTGGCACAAAGGGGTTTGAATGGCTATTAAAGGTAACCATCCTCACCTGTGATCGGTTTGCTTGTAGTGTGTGTGTGTGTGTGTGTGTGTGTGTATGTATAAAAGGTCAATGCGTTTCTGAACTCCTGACAGACCCTTGCAACTTTCATCCAGTGCTGCACTGAAGTTTCTGGATTCTGAGTAATGGGGAAAGCAAAGGAACTGTCAAAGGATCTGCGGGAAATGGTAGTTGAACTGTATAAAACAGGAAAGGGAAATAAAAAAAATATCCAAGGAATTGAGAATTCCAATCCGTAGTGTTCAAACTCTAATCAAGAAGTGGAAAATGAGGGGTTCTGTTGAAACCAAACCACGGTCAGGTAGACCAACTAAAATTTCAGCCACAACTGCCAGGAAAATTGTTCAGGATGCAAAGGAAAACCCAAAATAACTTTAGGTGAAATTCAGGACTCTGGGGTGTGTGGTGTGGCTGTTTCAAGATGCACAATAAGGAGGCACTTAAAGGTGGGCTGCATGGTTGAGTCGCCAGAAGAAATGCCACAAAGTATCCCACTTACAATAGGCCAAACGGCACAGTGGCAAGCCTCAAACCTTCTGGCACAAAGTCATTTGGAGTGATGAGACCAACATTTTTGCTTTTTGGCCACAACAATAAACGCTACATTTGGAGAGGAGTCAACAAGGCCTATGATGAAAGGTACAACATTCCTACCGTGAAACATTGAGGTGGATTGCTGATGTTTTGGGGATGTGTGAACTACAAAGGCATAGGGAGTTTGGTCAAAACTGATAGCAAGATGTATGCAATCAAATACTGGAGGAACATTTGCATTCATCAGCCAGGAAGCTGAGCATAGGATGTATTTGGACATTCCAACATGACAATGATCCAAAACACAAGGCCAAGTCGACCTGTCATTGGCTACAGCAGAATAAAGTGGAAGTTCTGGAGTGGCCATCTGTCTTCTGACCTCAATATCATTGAGCCACTCTGGGGAGATCTCAAACGTTCAGCTCATGCAAGACAGCCCAAGAACTGGAGGCTTTTTTCCAAGAGCAATGGGCAGCTCTACCATCTGAGAAGATAAAGCGCCTCATCCACAAATACCGCAAAGACTTCGAGCTGTCATTGATATTAAAGAGGGCAATACACGGAATAAAAAAAATGGGGGCATGTAAGCTTAAAAATGGCCAAGAAATCATAAATTCTGCCAGGGTATGTAAACTTATGAGCGCGCGTGTGTGTATTATTTTCACACCTAGAGCATGTAAACCGTATGGTAACCTTGGTTATGGTTTCCTACATTTACACTAGAGGACTGCCTAACATACAGCGGTTGTGAAGGTATGCCAACAACTAGACCCAAGCACCTATTAACACTCAAATGTTCAACAGACCAAGTTCCAGACTTTAATTGTCGATGTTGTTGACATTTGATTGTCCAGGTGCTTGTAGCTCAATGCCGAGGCACTAAACGATCCTCACCTTTTTGAAGCAGAATGGGGTGTTTAGGCCCCACTTACCTCAATGGTAGTGTGCAGATTTTTTTTTTTCAATGCTCCCTTAAAGCGCAGTTCCACCCAAAAATGGAACTTCCTTCTGCTTTTTGGAATGCTCCCCCCCTCCCTCCGGTGTCACATTTGACACCTTTCAGGGGGGAGGGGGTGCAGATACCTGTATAAAACAGGTATTTACACCACTTCTGGGTATTGACTCCTGTGGGAGTCATGCCTCTTCGTGTCGCGAAGGCTTCACTTCCTGATTCCCTCACCGAGGGTGGTGGTGGCAGTATCGGAGAGACGAGCGATTGCTCGTCCTAGTCTGCCGGCATCGCGGGCGTGCTGGACAGCAAAGTGTCTATTTTTATAGCAGGATCCTGCCCCAAAGAAACTCCTGAATTGTGCTTTCCTCTTGGAAATCTGAAAACAAAAATGCCTCAACATTGTCTGCATACACTATGCTTAAAGCGGGGGTTCACCCTAAAAAGAAATTTGTAACCTTGCATCCAGCTCACTACCGACATTGTCAGTATGCCGATTTTTTTTTTTTTTTTTTTTTTTTGCTGTACATACCTTGCAAAGCTATTTTTTTTAGCCGGCTTCCGGGTAGTGAATCCCGCGGCAGTGGGCGTTCCTATGCAGCAGTTAGTGATTGACATGACAAACACTACCCCCCCCCCCCCCCAGGTTGCATGAGCGTCACGAGTTGCCGAAAGAAGCCGAACGTCGGTGCGCAGGCGCTGTATAGCGCCGACTCGACCGGCTTCTTTTGGCAACTCGTGATGCTCCTTATGCGACGGGGGGGGGGGGGTAGTGTTTGTCATCATGTCAATCACTAACTGCGGCATAGGAACGCCCACTCCCACGGGAGGCAGTACCCGGAAGCCGGCTAAGAAAATAGCTTTACAAGGTATGTACAGCAAAAAAAAAAAAATAATCGGCATACTGACAATGTCGGTAGTGAGCTGGATGTAATGTTAGAATTTTTTTTTTTTTTTTAGGGTGAACCCCAAGCATGAACGGGAGTTAATGACTTTTCACTTTGCACAGAAATTGTTCACTGAGCTTAGCTGAAGCTGCTTACATCAATCAAATGCTATTAAAAAAATAAAATAAAAATACAAATTCTAAATGAACACACTTTACCATGTTTACGATCATTTAGTAAGTAAATGTACATTTTAAAAGTGAACATTCATCTTTCTTCGGCCTCAATGGACAGCCTCCATTTCATTAGTAAAGCGTCCTTAGTAGATTTTTGTTTGCAAATAGAATACAAACCATGCTCATTTTCCTTATTGAAGCAAATTGCAGGAGAAGGTCTTCGCTCAAATTCCATGCCAGAACGGTCTGGCCACCAGTGTTGCTGTAGTAAGCTGTGGTATAAGTAGCGCAATTACAGTAAACTGTGCTGTGTTCTGATAACAGTATTGGCATCTGTGCCATTCAGAAGAATTCTTGTTTTCTTTCAGCAAATACAAGGCCTTCCCAGATTTGGCTGAAGCAGAGAGGTGGCAGATGACATCACGATCACTAGGCCAATCAGAGGAAGCCTTGTATTCGCTGAATAATTCAAAGCTTCTCCTGAATAGCAGTGGTGCTCCAAGACTAAAGCCTTGTACACACGATTGGATTTCCATCGGACAAAGCGTAGGACTTTTTGGAGTTGACCGTGAACTTGATCTGCTTACAGACGGCAAAACGTTGTCAGACAACAAATACGAAATTACCTGTTTTTTTTTCTTCAGCTCTTTAGGCCACCTTTTTGGGCAACTTCTGCTAATGTTGTGCTATGGTTGGCATTGCTTCTGAGCATGCATGTTTATAGATAGATATAAAGTCCATGGGGAGGTGGCCGAGAGACGGGAACAGAGGGGTGCCAGACTAGAGTAATACAGGCACAGTAGAGGGGGGGGGGGTCAGTCTTGCAGCCTCTCCGGGTTGTCTGGATATCGTAGCAGCCCTGTGTACTGGCTGGGTCACCAGGGTAATGGCAGGAAGCAGCCGATTGCGTTGGGCCGGATGTGACATCACTAGGGCATGCTACCGTATTGGTGGGTGGTAATGCGTTCAGACCTGAGGTCTGAAGAAGTGGCGGTTTCGAAATGCGTTACCGCCCACCAATATATTGGCACACCAACTCCCTCCGCAGTGAGGTCATATCTAGCCCAACACCATCTCGCATTCCACGCTGGTTGCGGTGATCAGCTGCTCCCTGCCAATATCCAGGTGACCCAGCCAGTACACAAGACTGCTACGATGTCCAGACAGCCCAGAGAGGCTGCAAAACTGATGAACACCCCCCCCCCCCCACTATCTACTGTGCCTGTATTACTCATCTAATCTGGGAGTTTCTAATTGTCTTACTTTTTATTAAAGTATTGATTTTAATGCTGCTCTTAGTCTGGTGCCCCTCTGTTCCTGTCCCCCTAATACTTACCTGTGGTCCATCTAGGGCAGTGGTTCTCAACCTTCTAGTGCCGTGACCCCTTGATAAAATTTCCCAAGTTGTGGGGACCCCTAACAGTAAAATTATTTTCGTATCGTGGGTTGTAAGCACCCACAGCAAGACAAGTAATTTGCGCCCGTAAACCACGGATATTTAGCGCTCCCTGAATCCCTTCAACTTGTACTCTATTAAAACCCCTTATGGTACATTTTTGGATGTACCACTCTTTCTCTTTGTTCTACTTTCTTTTCCTTTTACCTCTTTCTATCCTAATTTTTTATTTTTTTTGCCCCCATTCCTCTATCGCCGTTTTTTTGTTCTTTTTTTTTTTATTCTTTCTCTCCCTTTTTTCTTAGTTCCTCCCCCTCTATTCCTCGACCCTTCCATGTATTCTCTATTTTTATTCCTTCTTACTCCTTGGTGAGGGGGGGGGGGGTTCTAATCAGCCAACTTGGGTGCTCTTGATCAAGGTCATCTGCTGATCAGAGGACTGTAGTAGGAACTTTAAATGACAACTCTAATCATAGGTAGTGTTACTCACTGTGTCTCCGGCTTTACTGTGTCGCTGACTTTGTGGTGTCTCGCAGCAGTGACACCTATGCCGAAATCAGGAGTTAGGGTCTCCTTCAGCCCCTCCCACTTCATATACCTCACCAGTCAGCTGACCTCTAGTCTCTGTCCCCCAGCCATGCCGTGACTGACCGTGGGCAACTGCAAAGAGGCGGAGTGGGCGGCCGCGGGCTCCATGAACAGCCCAGCTGGGCAGCCACGATAAGGCTGGGAGAGCGGTGCCGGCTTCAGGAACAGCTGGGGGTTCGGTGACCCCTAGCAAATCGTCATTTGACACCCAAGGGGGTCCCGACCCCCAGGTTGAGAACCACTGATCTAGAGCCAGTGATGTTGCAGGAGTCTCTTGGCTGCTCGGGACTCGCCTCCTCAATGGCTGAGACAGCAGTGCGGCACCATTGGCTCCTGCCAGCCGATCATGTCTGAATGGACACAGTGCAAAACCACTACATAGAGCAGGTAAATATAAAATGTTTGGCGTTTTTTGTTTGTTTTTTCTGGTTAAAAATAACAATCGCTTATAATTTAAAATTTTTAAGCGTGCATCTGTCAAGCATTGATTTTTGAACTTTCCACTGCTACTGTGGACATTTTTGTGTGGTCCCCCAACATGTTTCATTTGCCTGATGGGTACCTTGTTTTTGTGGGGTGTTTTTTTTTTTTGTGTGTGTGTGTTTTTTTTTTCCCCATGTCAAAGTGACATTTGACACATTTTTGTATCTAAAACATGCTATTTGGCTGAGTTCACACTGGTATTAACTACTTCAGCTCCGGACCATTTGGCTGCCAAATGACCAGGCCACTTTTTGCAATTCGGCTCGGTGTCTTTTTACTGACAATTGCGTGGTCGTGTGACGTGGCTCCCAAACAAAATTGATGTGTTTTTTTTATTTTTTATTTATTTTTTTTCCCACACAAATAGAGCTTTATTTTGGTGATATTTGATCAACTGCGGTTTAATTTTTTGAGCTATAAACAAAAATAGAGCGACAATTAAAAAAAAAAAAAAAGATTTACTTTTTGCTACAATTATCCCCAATTTTTTTGAAAAAAGCGAATTTTTTTTTCTTAGTTTAGGCCGATACGTATTCATGTTTTTGGTAACACATCGCAATAAAGCATCTTGATTTGGTTTGCGACATTATGACGGACACTTTTGGGACCATTCACATTTATACAGTGATCAGTGCTATAAAAGTGCACCGTTTACTATATAAATGTGACTGGCAGTGAAGGGGTTAACCACTAGGGGGCGGAAAGGCGAGGAAGCAGACGATCAGTGACATGTCGCCAGGCAGAACAAGGAGATGCCTTGTTTACAAAGGCAGCCCACAGTTCTGCCATTCTGTGACCCGACATGGAGTCCGCGAGTCCCGTGGGCACGGTCACGGAGACCGCGGCAGGTGCAGGATTCAAATCAATTGTGTGTGTGTGTGTGTGTGTGTGTATAATATATATATATATATATATATATATATATATATATATATATATATATATATATATATATATATATATATATATATATATATATATATATATATATTGTATATGTTACTTTGCCTGCCCGTGCCATTCTGCCGACGTATATCTGCATGAAGCAGTTGGCAAGTGGTTAAAAAGGCCCCTCAAGCGGGCGTGGTCAGGCTATAGAGGAGTAAGGACAGGTTTTTCCCTTTTGGCTCCTCTCACACCTCAGCTATTGACAGCTTACAAGGGGGTGATCCAGCCGATACTGACCCCACACATGTCCCAACGTTTGCGGGCACACTCCCAGCTGCCAAGGATAGATCGCATGCGGCTGGGTCTGCTGGACACTCACTTCCCAGAGGGCACAAGATGTTGGCAGGAAAGGCCCAGCGATCACACACGGCTCCAGTCACTGGACGGACGATATCCCTGATTCCCGTCGCCACGATCGGTGAGCGACTCGGCTTCCCCTGGCTCAGCATCCTCTCTGCAACAGGGCCCTGACGCTGCAGACTTCATGGGGGGGGTGGAGACCTGAAACACCATATTTGGTCTTTCCCCACCAGGGAGGACCTAGAGCCCTTCACAGCCAGAATAGAAAAGGCTTTTACCCAGGACATTGCTTATTCTCTTGAGTGCTTGTTCTCTCATTCTAATGTACCATGAGCTGTAGGTGTAATTGAATTTTTCAGCAGGAGTTCCTCAGGAGTAAAAAGGTTCAGAAAGGCTGGGCTAGAATACCTCGAAATTTTAACATGCCTAGTGTTTTATGCTGTTTTATTTACCAAAGCAGGTCACTTTATAGAGCACTGCGGGGGTGTTTGAAAAATGGACAGATTCTTTTATTGCAGCTACCTTGCTAGGGAAAATGGATATGTAGGTCATGTCTTGAGAGGAAGAATTGTGTAATAGACCTAATTGGTTTTTGTTTTCTGTATTGCCTCCTTGGCTAAAAATAGAGTGAAGTCTTTACTTAAGTGGTGATGCTGAAGGTGCCGTTTTCATAAAAAGATGGAGACCATTTTGTTCTATTACCTATCCCATAAAACACATTGTTAATGTAACTAGCATAAGTATGGCAAAGAATAGGGCACCCTTTCTTGCCATTTGGCGCACGTCCTTGCTGTCTTGTTAAGCCCTGTCTGCATGAGTTGTCAGTGAAAGACACATTGGATTCCGAGTCTTTTCAATGCCCTGAGGTCTGGGGAGTCATTAATACCTGTAATTCATCCAGCTCATAAAAATTCTAACTGGTTCGTTCTGGGGCTAATTAGAATTTAAAAGAGCACAGTTCCTATTGATTTTAAGTTTTTTTAACCTTCATTGAAATGTTAGACAAGAGGTAGGTGGACAGAGGGGTGGGGGACTTCATTCACCCCCCCAACAAAAAAAATAGCTTTAAGTGTTTTTTCATAGATGTCTGGCTGTTTTGCTTACTTGGAAGTTAGTCACAGATTTTTAAGTGAATCAATCCCTTTAGCCCTGAGGCTCCAATTGGCAACATTTCACGGCAATTTAACTAGGGTCATTTTCTATATACCCTCAGGTTTTTATTATCGACGGGAGGAATTGAATCAAAAGGAATTAGCACTCTTCTATCTAACACTTGTGCTGGCAGTCGAAATTAATTTGATTCTGATTCACGAAGCTCTGAGGATTTCTACCTATATGGAAGGACTTAATTAGCACTTGGAAATGTGCACCCCATTGACTGACAGGTTACAAAGGAGCATAGTGGTCAGGTAGTTGGTATGCTGGCATTGGTCTTAGATGGCAGTTATTGCTATGGAAAACCTTGAAATGTAGTCAACCTGTGTTCAAAGTAGGTCAGAACTTTTGAAACAAATCGCGCTCTTAATATAGGATGGGTTATTTCAGACAGTATATTTTATTAGAATGCAACATCAGAAAAGCAAGTGATACACTATGGTAAATGGGATGTAAAGAGCAAAATTGAAAATATGGATCAAAATTGCAGGCTGAGTAAATGCCAACACACAATATACAGTTACTGCATTTGATTCATATCTGCAGAAGTCTGCAATAAATGTCTCCTTTTCTTCTATCACCTTCCGGGATGGCACACCTGAGGCCCTGTACACACGATCAGTCCAAACTGATGAAAATGGACTGAAGGTCCGTTTCATCAGTCCAAACTGACCATATGTGGGCCCCATCAGTCAGTTATCCTTCGGTCCAAAAATTTAGAACTTGCTTTAAAATTGAACTGATGGACTGATAACCGATAGGTCAAAACCGATGGTTAGTACGTAAAAGCATCAGTTCAAAACCCGCGCATGCTCAGAATCTAGTCGACGCATGCTTGGAAGCATCGAAATTCGTTTTTTTTCAGCACGTCGTTGTGTTTTACGTCACCACGTTGGACTCGATCGGTTTTTTACTGATGGTGTGTGGGCACATCAGACAGCTTCATCGTTTAACCGATGAAACGGACCTTCAGTCCGTTTTCATCAGTTTGGACTGATCGTGTGTACAGGGCCTGAGAGATGAGGGCTCCTCCTTACAGGAAACGCAATCAATTGACAGCTTGTTATAAGTCCCCACCCTTCCCCTTGATCCCTAGTATTGATTGTGTTTCTCCCGAACACAGCGACATGTTTTATTTTGTTTAAAGAAGGGTAGGGGATCTGCAGGCGCTGTCCATGGAGGAACCCTTCCTACTGGTACAGCCAGACAGTCACTCTCCAGAAGGGACTTCAGGCCTCAAAAGCCTCAGTCTCCAGATGGGTAAGAGAAGCTATCTCCAGGGCTTATGTATGCTCTGGAATCCCAGCTCCAGCTAAAATCAAAGCTCATTCAACCAGATCTCTAGCAACTTCCTGGGATGAAAAAGCAGGGGGCCTCCTGGGAGCAAATCCGCAGTGAGGCCACCTGGTCCAGTCAACATACTTTCCTGAAGCACCATCGTGTGGAAATGTCACAACAAGACTTGGCTTTCGGTCGGAAGGTCCTACAAGCTGTGGTCCCACCCTAATGGTAAGCCTGTGGTTACTTGATTATCTTCTCGGGTGTGCCATCCTGGAAGGTGATAGGAGAAAACCTACGTTAGACTTACGGGTAACGGTATTTTTACGAACCTTCCAGGATGGCAGGCCTACTTCCCGCCCTATGTGGAGGGAAAAAGATAAGCTAAACGCTAGGTGGTAAGTACCTATACTGAACTATGTCCCTTGTGAACCAGTTTGGGATTACTTTAATACATACTGGGGATCAGGGGGATGGGTGGGGACTTGTAACAAGCTGTCAATTGATTGTGTTTCCTGTAGGGAGGAGCCCTCATCTCTCAGGTGTGCCGTCCTGGAAGGTTAGTAGAAATACAGTTCCTGGTAAGTCTAAGGGTGCATTCACACCACGATTTTGTCATCCGCTTTTTACTCACGATTTTAGCTTTAAAATCGTACAAATCTGTATGGCAAAACGGATCCATTCACTGCCATTCATTAATTTAGGTCCCCAAGTGCATCCGATTTGATCCGCATACGATTTGATCCGATTTAAAATCGTATCAAACGTGTCTGCCCACGATTTTTGGTCCTGATTTGAAATCGTATTACAATCGTGTCCGTTTTTTTTTTTTATATTGTGGTCAATGTAAATCGTACTAAATCGGATGATTGTGCGATAAATCGTACCCGATTTTTTTATTACTAGGGTTGAGCGAACCCGAACGGAGGTCCCCGCAAATTCAATAACCAGACCCTTTAGGTCTGGTATGGATATTCAGGGGAACCCCGCCGTCAATTTAAAACAAAAATGACGTGCGGTTCCCCCTAAATATCCATAACCAGACCCTTCAGGTCTGGTATGGATATTCAGGGGAACCCCGCCGTCAATTTAAAACAAAAATGACGTGCGGTTCCCCCTAAATATCCAAAACCAGACCCGTTATCCGAGCACGTTGACCTGGCCGGCCGCAGAAAAGAGGGGGGGACAGAGTGCGGCCCCCCCTCTCTCCTGAACCGCACCAGGCCACATGCCCTCAACATGGGGAGGATGTCCCCATGTTGATGGGGACAAGGGTCTCATCCCCACAACCCTTGCCCGGTGGTTGTGGGGGTATGCGGGCGGGAGGTTTATCAGAATCTGGAAGACCCCTTTAACAAAGGGGACCCCCAGATCCTGACCCCCCCCCCCCCCTGTGTGAAATGGTAATGGGGTACACGGTACCTCTACCATTTCACGAAGGAAGTAAAAAGTATTGTAAAAAAAACACACTGACACAAAAGAATAAAGTCCTTTATTAAAAAACAAAACAAAAACTCCAGCGCTGAAAAATCCACTCGTTCCCGGCTTCCTGCGTTGTCCTGATCCAGCGACGGGTGCGGGTGATCTCCCGCGATGAGAAGATCCAGCGTCGGGTGATCTCCGCTCCGGCGATGAGAAGATCCATCCATCCGGCGCAGCAGCATCCCGGACCTCCTCTCACCGCTGGGCACAGCCCAGCGAATGAGCGGCTGAAGCTGTGACATTTCTTATATAGAGGAGGCAGAGCCACCCGTCACGTGACCCCGCCCCCTCTGACGTACCTCTGCTACGTCACTGGGGAAGACCAAGAAGAGGAAAGGTCTTTCCTCTTCTTGGATCATCCTCCCCATGTTGAGGGCATGTGGCCTGGTGCGGTTCAGGAGAGAGGGGGGGCCGCACTCTGTCCCCCCCCTCTTTTCTGCGGCCGGCCAGGTTAACGTGCTCGGATAACGGGTCTGGTTATGGATATTTAGGGGGAACCGCACGTCATTTTTGTTTTAAATTGACGGCGGGGTTCCCCTGAATATCCATACCAGACCTGAAGGGTCTGGTTATGGATATTTAGGGGGAACCGCACATCATTTTTGTTTTAAATTGCCGGCGGGGTTCCCCTGAATATCCATAACTTCAAAAATCTTCTTTTTCCCAGACATTATTTAAAATCAGGATCCGATTTTTTAGTGAAAATTTTGACATACGATTACATACGATTTTGTCACATACGATTCCATGCGATTTAACGGTCCGTTTATCGGATGGTAAAATCGTGGTGTGAACCTAGTCTAACATGGGTTTTCTTGTAGATGAAATTTGATGGCAAAAACGATTGCATCAAATTGCACATGGATAATTGGAAGTTGTGTGGTTTTTGAAGTTGCTCTTTCTTGTCTGTGTCTTGTTCTTGTCTGTCTTGTCTGTGAATTAAAAAAACTAAAATCCAGTGAATGAAGGCAAATTTATTAACATGCAGATGCCACAAGAGGCTGTGTGATGCAGATAATGAGGGAACCATGTAATCAGTTGATACAAAACTATATTGCAGCTGTGGTGCTGAGGGTACCAATAATATGACCACGTAGAGATCAAAAGCCAAAAGGCTTCACTGCCGGTTTCCCTTAACACGAATAATAAACTCAGGGAGTGAGATTCAATAGAATGTATTGGATTGGGTTTGTTGAAATGCAGCATTTTATGACCGCAAACTCTCTAAACTTCCAAATAAGATTCCTGAACCTCATTTGTGGCCTTTTCCCAATATGCCTCCTGGTTATAATCACTGCAGATTGTTAATTGTTAATGCCTCTGGTTCATAAAATTCTCCAGAGTAAAGTAGTGTTTTCAATAATATAGAAAGAAAATGTTGTACTGTATTGTTATACAATTTCCAGCTGCTCTGGTTAATGCTAAAATAACTAAGTGCACCATAATCCCTATAGCTAATGTTTCTAGTAAGTGACTTCTTTAATCCTCAAATTATATTTCACGTTTCTTATTTTGGGGCACTTGAGACTGCTCATTTTACAAGTGTCCTGGGTTCACCCATTTCTTGTTGCCCTCTAAGGCTAACCTTTTTTTTAATTTTACCCTGAGCTGAGTTTTGTATGGATAACTATACTTTGATGTGCCCTAACTACAGACATGGGCAAGTAGCTGGAAGCATGTTGTGTAGCTACCAAGAAATGGATTGCTTTACATGAATACAACTTGACAAGAGCTAACCCTGCAGCCTTATCAGCTTGTCATCTTCTCTTTCCTATTGATTTGATCTAGACATAGTCAAGCCCCTCCAAGCTTTAATAACAGGAGAACTGCAGTTGGTCATTGTGGTTCAGCTGTTGGGGACACCTATCAGTTGTCTGTCTGTTTTACTGCTTTCAAGTGTGCTAACCTATAGTGGAACATGCTCTTGATGTACAGCGGATATAAAAAGTCTACACACCCCTGTTAAAATGTCTGGTTTCTGTGATGTAAAAAAAAAATTACATGGCTAAATCCTTTCAGAACTTTTTTCCACATTTTTAATGTGACCTATAAACTGTACAACTCCAGTTGAACTGAAATATTTTAGGTGGAGGCAAGTAAAAAAGTATATGTATGTGTTGCAATAGTGTGCACACCCTTAAATTAGGGATGTCCCGATACCGATACTAGTATCGGTATCGGTACCGATACTGAGCATTTCCCCGAGTACTTGTACTCGGGGGAAATGCTCCGATGCCTCACCCGATACTTGGGCAGGCAGGGGAATTGGTAGTCTTCTCCCCTCCATGCTGTCTTTTCCCCCGTCCGTGCAGCTCTAAACCCCCCCTGTCCGTGCCGCTCTCCGCCCCTCCATTCGTGCAGCTCTCCCCCTCCTTGCCGTCTTCTCCGTCCATCCGTGCTACTCTACCCCCGTCCATCCGTGCCACTCTACCCCCGTCCATCCGTGCCGCTCTCCCCCCCGATTATCCGTGCCGCTCTCCCCCCGTCCATCCATGCCGCTCTCCCCCGTCCATCCGTGCCACTCTCCCCCCTGTCCGTCCATGCAGCTCTCACCCCTCCGTGCCATTTTCTCCATCCATCGGTGCAGCTCTCCCCCCCGTCCGTCCGTGCCGCTCTCCCCCGCCTGTGGGTGCCTCTCTCCCCCCCGTCCGTCCGTGCCTCTCTCCCCCCCCGTCCGTCCGTGCCGCTCTCCCCCGCCTGTGGGTGCCTCTCTCCCCCCCCGTCCGTCCGTGCCGCTCTCCCCCGCCTGTGGGTGCCTCTCTCCCCCCGTCTGTCCGTGCCGCTCTCCCCCGCCTGTGGGTGCCTCTCTCCCCCCGTCTGTCCGTGCAGCTCTCCGTCCTCCGTGCAGTCTTCTCCGTCTGTCCGTGCCGCTCTCCCCCCTCAATCTGTCAGGATGGAGAGCGGAGGTAGGAGCCGCTAATCCCGGCTCCTACCTTCTTCCGAATGGACAGAGTCAGTGATCACTGACTCTGTCCATTCACATAACTGAGCATCGTAACCTGTGATTACGATGCTGCAGTTTATGAATGGAGAGGAGTCTTCCTCCATTCATTTCAGCTGATGCTGCTGAGAAAGGGACTGGGGAATCTGTTTCCCTAGTCCCTTTCTCTGTCTTAAAGGGGAGATGTCAGAGGTCTGTTAAGACCCCTGATATCTGTCCAAAGACTCCCAACAGGGCTGATTAAACAAAAAAAAAATTGCAATAAATATTTTTTTTTTAAATAAATAAAAATAAAATGTAAATAAAAAAAACACACTGACAATCCACCTTCCCCCAAAAAAACTAAAAAAAATCACTGTAAAAAAAAAAATTATAAAATACCGTCACATGACATTAAAAAAAGTATCGGTATTCGGTATCGGCGAGTACTTGAAAAAAAGTATCGGTACTTGTACTCGGTCTCAAAAAAGTGGTATCGGGACAACCCTACCTTAAATGAATACTTTGTTGAAGCACCTTTTGGTTTTATTACAGCATTCGGTCTTTTTGGGTATGAGTCTATCAGCAGGGCACATCTTAACTTGGCAATATTTGCTCACTTTGCAAAAAACATTCCACTCCAAGTCTGTCCGATTGCGAGGGCATCTCCTGTGCACAGCCTTCTTCAGATAACCCCACAGATTTTCAATTGGATTTAGGTTTGGACTGGTGAAAGCCATTCCTTTGTTCATTTGGATGTATGCTTTAGGTCGTTTTCATGCTGAAGTTCCTCTTCATGTTCAGCTTTCTAGCAAATGCCTGAAGGTTTTGTGCTAATATTGGTATTTGGAATTGTTCATAATTTCCTCTACCTTAACTATGGTCCCAAAGCATGATGCTGCCACCACCATTCTTCACGGTGGCTATGGTGTTCTTTTGGTGATGTGCAGAGTTTTTGTGCCAAACTTTATCTTTTGGAATTATGGCCAAAAACTTCAAACTTGGTTTTATCAGACCATAACACATTTTCCCACATGCTTTTGGAAGACTTGCGATGTGCAATATATTGCCAGGCCTGAATGATTTTCTTGGTAAGAAAAGGCTTCTGTCTTGCCACTCTACCCCATAGCCCAGACATATGAAGAATACGGGAGATTGTTTTCACATGGCCAGTACTTTCCAGATATTCCTGCAGCTCCTTTAAAGAGGAAGTAAACCTCAGCCGATTTTTGCAGTTTTTCAATTTAGTTATACTAGCTCATCGCAACGATATATATCTCCCAAAAACGAGGCTTGCAAATACCTTTTGTTATGATAATTTTTGTTATCTGCATCTCCGGGTATCTGAAGCGCCATTCGTACTGCTGTTTTCTGATTCAAATTCTGACGTCCCTTCCGCCCTTACTGTGTCCCCGTCTGTAATCTCGCACATGCGCCATAACCAAGCCTTGATCTTGATTGCTGTTACCGCAGCAACCATGGTAAACTTCTTCCCTATGTGTCTGCGGCTGCTGTGATTCACTTCCCTGTGTGACGTCTTGTTCAGTCACAAGGGGGAGTATCGGGAAGAAAGAAATGAATGAAACGGCGCAAGACTTCTCCTCTGTGCCGTACAGAGGGGAAGCTCGTTCAAAGGCAATTCCTGTGAAACTGGAACTAAATAAACGGCACTCTTTTAGTGCCGTGAATGAGTGTCAGTTGCGCGCAATCGTGGGTGACATAACTAAAAAAGACGATTTTATGTGAAAACACAGCAGCCTACAGGCAGTGATCAGCTGCCTGTGTTATGCACTACAGCAGGGGTCTCCAAACTTTTTAAACAAAGGGCCGGTTTATTGTCCTTCAGACTTACGGAGGGCCGGATTGTGGCTAGCGGGAGTGAACATTATCCTGGCATCAGTGAAAGCAAACATCGCCACATTTCGTATGGGGGGGGGAATAGTGCCCCATTTTTGGTGTCAGATGGTAGAATAGTGTCTTGTATCAGTGGCAGGAATAATGTTCCGAGGGCCAGATAAAGGCCAGATAAAGGAAAGAAAAGGGCCATATTCGGACCCGCAGTTTGGAGACCACTGCACTACAGGATAAGATTAAGATGTCACAGAGGTTTTACAACCACTTTAAAGGGGTTGTAAAGACAAAAATATTTTCCTCTTAAATTAAAGTCTGACAGTAGCTGATAAAGTAAAAAGTAATGTTTTGCATTATAACTAGTTTGATACCTGTTGAAATCGAGCCGTTGTATTCACCTCCGTCACTCCTGAATCATTATTCTCACTGACTTCCTGGTTTGCGGTGAGCATTCATTCTTGCTACATCACGGCCTAATGGGAACTACAGTTCCCATTAGGCTTAGCCTCCATGCCTGTAAGGGATAAGAGAGCATCTTCACGCAGGGCTGTAGTCATAGGGAGGGGGTGAGCTCGTTCTGCTTTCCACCATGCAAAACGGCTCAGATGCTGGTGGAAAGCAAGAAGAGGAGAGACAGGAAATGGCATTTTCAAACCTGGATTACTGTATTTTGGAGGTCAAAAGGAAAAACGAGGTAAGTGATATTTAAATGCTCTAGCTTCCAGCAATCAATTGATCTAATAAAAAACGAACCTTTAGTGTTCCTTTAATGTCGCTATACCCCTCTTGGCAGCCCTCCCTGACCAGTTTTCTTCTTGTCGTTTTTTTTTCATACATTTTGGAGGGACACGGTTGTACCATATTTTCTCCACTTGATGACGGTCTTCACTGTGTTTCACGGTACATCTAATTCCTTGAAAATTCTTTTGTACCCTTCTCCTGACTGATACCTTTTTAACAATGAGATCCCTCTGATGCTTTGGAAGCTCTCTGCGGACCATGGCTTTTGCTGTAGAATGTGACTAATGTGACTAAGAAAATGTCAGGAAAGACCTACTAGAACAGCTTTTATTTGGGGTTATTCAGAGGGACTTTAAATCATGGCAAGTATGTAATGACTCCTATTTAATATGAGTTTGAATGCGATTGCTTATTTCTGAACACTGCTACATCCACAGTTATAAGAGGGAGTGCACACTTATACAACCACATTTATCGTGTTTATTTTTACTTCCCAAACCTCCCCCTAAAAAGATTTCAGTTTGTTTTTCAATTGGACAGTTTATAGGTCACATTTAAAGGTGGAAAAAGTTCTGAAATGATTTCTTTGTAATATTTTTTTGCATCACAGAAACTGGACCTTTTTTTTAATTTTTTAAATCCACTGTACCTAAATGTTCCTATGGACTCTATAGTACGAAAGCAGAACTTCATCCAAAATGGAAAGTTCCACTCATCTTCCTTCTCCCACCTCCTGTAGCATATCTGAAATTTTATTTTTCTTCGGGAGGGAAGAAGGTGTTACAGGTCCCAAGATGGTGCAGGACCATTCACGGGTCGCAGCAGGAAGCTGGCTGTAAAGACCTAAGTAGTCTCAGCTGGCTTTCTACAGTTAACTTGCTGGTGCTGTGAACCCAAAGATCGTTGCAGAATAGGACCGAATAAGGATGCTTTAGATCATTGGACAGGTGGGTGCCTGTTTGTTAAAAGTTTACAGCGTGGGTGCATACTCCTGCACTGCAACCAAAACACAGCGTTCCGGTGTGAACACATGCAAAATATTGGTAAGCTTTAGTATATTACATTTTGGGTTTTAATACCACTTAGAAGCACTATCAATTGACTTTTAGTATTTACCTCTACTCTCTCCATTCTGACTAGGCATGCATACACATTGCATCAGGTGTACAGTCAATCTAAAGTTAAGCAACTTGTGATCCGTACACCTGATTTGACATTGACAGATGCCAGCTCCATATTGGAGTTGTCGACCCTTGTTGAAACAGATTGCTCAAAAGAGATGGCATTGTGCCTGCACAGTTGCCAAAAGCTGCAGTGTAAACAGTAAGCCTCTTTTGAGAAAGCTTGGTTAAGTGTAACAAGGAAATATGGATTTATACTTTAAACAAAACCTTTCATGAGAAACGCATATAAGCTGCCATTGTGATCGTCTTTCTGAAAATGCTAGCTGCTTGCCTGTCTTGATGGCCATATAGCTTCATGTTTTGCCTTATTGCCTCATTTTCGCAGCTTGCCAGTCCTTAGATGAAGTGTCTAGTTTTCCATTTGGCTTTTTTTCCTTTATTTTCACCAGGTGAAATAAGAATGATTAAGGTGATTAAGAATAAAATTAGACATACACAAACTCAGTCCAGGAGGGCCCAGACTATTTTCGATCAGAATGTGGGCTCCACTGCTGCGTTAAATCGACTTCTCTCTAAGGGGCATGTTGGGCAATTTTCTGTCAAGTTGCAGCTGCGTGCTGTGGTCAGAATTCAATATCCTGGCCGGGAGGATTCTGCAATTGGACGAAGGAATTAAGGGTGCTGCTTTAGGCTCTAGTGTGTCCTTTTATATGTTGACAACTGCTGGGTGTACAGGCAGGGAAAAGGCTAGTCTCTGCTCCATGTTCAATGAGGAAGAAAAAAGTCCCCAGGAGCCACACATCACACAACCCTCAAAGCCTAGAAGCTGCCTCAACCTAGACTCTGTCCAGATCACACCCCTGATGTTCCCGCCCCTGTGGCTTAGTCATGGGACTTGGTCACGGCCCTGTGGGCAGGGCGAAACATGTCAGATGAGGCCTGGAAGGAGTCTAGGCTGTAGCTGCTTCCACACATTAGATGAGGGTTTTGTGTGGTGTTTGGCTCCTCAATTAAATTTGTTCTTCCCCAGTTTACCACACTCCCTGTTCCTACATGGTAGGTGAGGTTGAAAAGACACAAGTCCATCAAGTTCAACCTATGTGTGATTATGTCAGTTTTACGTTGTATATACCTGTATGTTGTGGTCGTTCGGGTGCTTATCTAATAGTTTCTTAAAACCATCGAGGGGGGGGGGGGGTCCCCCCGCTGAGACCACCACCTGTGGAAGGGAATTTACATCCCTGCCGCTCTTACAGTACAGGACCCTCTACGTCAGTAGTCATCAACACTGTCCACAGGGCCCACTAATAGGCCAGATTTTATGTATTACCTTGGGGAGATGCAGACTAGAATACTGCAATCACTGAGCAGCAAATGATATATTCTGTGATGTATTTCAGTTTATCTTGCAAACCTGTCATGTTAGTGAGTCCCGAGGACAGGGTTTATGACGTAGTTTAAGGTTAAACCTCTTTTCTAATTTTAATGAGTGGCCATGTGTCTTGTTAAACTCCCTTCTGCAAAAAAGTTTTATCCCTATTGTGGGGTCACCAGTATGGTATTTTTGTAAATTTAAATCCCATCTCCTTCTCAAGCGCCTCTTCTCCAGAGAGAATAAGTTCAGTGCTCGCAACCTTTCCTCATAACTAATATCCTCCAGTACTCTCTCCATTTACAGTACATCCTTCCTGAGGACCGGTGCCCAGAACTGGACAGCATACTCTAGGTGCAGCCGGACCAGAGTCTTGTAGAGCAGAATTATTATTTTATCTCCAAAGTTAACCCCCTTTTTAATGCATGCCAATATTGTTTGCTTTGTTGTCAGCAGCTTGGCATTGCATGCCATTGCTGAGCCTATCAACTGCTTGGACCCCCCCAGGTCCTTTTCCATCCTAGATTCCCCCAGAGGTTCCCCCCAGTGTATAAATTGTATTTGTATTTTTGCCACCCAAATGCATTATTTTACATTTTTTTTACTTTGACCCTCATTTGCCATGTAGTTGCCCACCCCATTAATTTAAGATCTTTTTGAAAGGTTTCCACATCCTGCGGTAAAATTATTGCCCTATTTAGCTTAATATTGTCCGCAAATACAGAGATTGCACTGCTTACCCCATCCTCCAGGTCGTATGAACAAATTAAACAGGATTTGTCCCAGCACAGGACCCTGGAGGAACCCACTATCCACCCCTGACCATTCTGAGTACTCCATGTATCACCACCCTCTGAACTCGCCCTTGTAGCCAGTTTTCAATCCCTGTACTCACCCCATGCCAACGGACCTTATTTTGTACAGTAAACATTTTATGGGGAACTGTGTCAAATGCTTTTGCAAAATCCAGATACACCATGTCTACAGCCTTCCTTTATCAAGATGGCAACTTGCCTCCTCGTAGAAAGGGTAATAGATTGTTTGACAAGAACGATTCTTCATGAATCCATGTTGATTACTGCTAATGATACCGTTCTCATTACTAAAATCTTGTGTATATAGTTTGTTTAGTATCCCCTCCAAGAGCTTACATACTATTTATGTTAGGCTAACTGGTCTGTAATTCTCAGGGATGTATTTTTGGGCCCTTTTTTTAAAATATTGGTTCTACACTGGCTTTTTTCCAATCTGCTGGTACCATTCCAGTGAGTCGACTAATTTCCAGACCATTGTTCCTAATGTTTACTGACAGAGTTCCCCAAGTACCCTCGGGTGCAAGACATCTGGTCCTGGTTAGGGGTGTAACGGATCGTCACCGATCCGTGATCCGAACGGGCCACCCCGTTCGGATCGGCACACCCCGCGATCCGCGGAGCGCTCCGGAGCCTAGGCCTAGGAAAGTCCCCGGCTTCGGCCTAGCTCCGGAGCGGCGGCCAGTCTGCTTGCCAGAGCCTAGCGTGACACGCCTCCCCGGGGAGGCGTGTCACGCTGTGCACTGGGCTCTAGCAAGTTGAATGGGAATGTTAGCAGTGAAGCACTGGTGTGAGAGGGGGGGGGGGGGGAAAGGGGGAAAAAAGAGCACAATAGCAATTCACAGGGGTGGATTAAAGAGGAAGCAGGTGAGGCTGTTTGGGACTTAAAGTACAATCTTGATGTTTTTACAGCAAAAAAAAAAAAAAATTATATATATATATATATATGTATGTATGTATGTATGTATATATATATATATATATATATATATATATATATATATATATATATATATATGTATATATATATATATGTGTGTGTGTATATATATATATATGTGTGTATATATATATATATATATATATATATATATATATATATATATATAAATAAATATAAATATAAATAAATATATATTTTTTTTGGACCAATGAAAAAACGGACCCTTTTTTTTTTTTTTTTTGCTGATCCGAAAATGATCCGATCCGTGACTCCTGATCCGAGGATTGATCCGATCCGTGAGTTTTTTGATCCGTTGCACCCCTAGTCCTGGTGATTTATTAATTTTAAGTTTCCCAAGTCTAATTTTAATTCTGTCCTCTAACCATGGAGGTGCTTCCTGTGATGTGTCATGAGGGTAGACACTGCAGTTTTGGTTACTGAAGCCCCTTGATTCCCTCGTGAAAACTGAGAAGAATAAATTCAATACCTTCGCCATCTCCCTATCCTTTTGTAACCAGATGTCCTTCCTCATTCTTTATGGGGCCAATATGGTCTGTCCCCCCTTTTTTACTGTTTACGTACTTAAATAATTTTTGGGGATTTTTTTTTTTTCTCGCTCTCCTCTGCTATGTGTCTTTCATGTTCTATCTTGGCCACCCTTACATTTCTTGTTGCATTCTTTATAAACTCTGAATGCTGATGATGATCCCTCAACCTTATATTTTTTTGATGGCCTTCTCTTTTGCTTTTATATGCATATTTACATTGGAGTTGAGCCATCCAGGACTATTGCTCGCTCTTTTAAATGTATTACCCAATGGGATGCATTGGCTAATGCCCTTATAGATCCAGGGGGCGAGCGCGTGCTGCCGGAGCGCCGCTCCCGCTGTGATTGGCTTCCTCTGTGCCCAATCGGTGGGACAGGTGGCCACGATGGAAGAATCCATCCCCCACACGTTTAGAAATCATTCCCTAGGAGCACACTTAACCCCTTGATCGCTCCTGGTGTTAACCCCTTCCCTACCAGTGTCGATACCAGGGTATGCTTTTTTTTTTTAGCACTGGTCTCCAAAGTGTGTCAATGTCAGATTTGTCCGTGGCAATGTCGGTCCCGCTAAAAATCGCTGATCGCCGATATTACTAGTAAATACAATACAGTAAGTATCCCATAGTTTGTAGACGCTATAACTTTTGTGCAAATCAATAAATTATATGCTGCTTGGGATTTTTTCCCCAAAAAAACATGTAGCAGAATGCATATTGGTCTAAATTGATTTGATTGTTTTTTATTATTATTATTATTATTATTATTATTATTATTATTTATTGATTGATTGATTGTGAATGTTTGTTTTATAGCAGAAAGTAAAAAATATAATTATTTTTTTATTTTTTTCAAAATTGGTCTTTTTGGTTATAGCGCAAAAAAAAAAAAAACAGCAGAGGTGATCAAATGCCACCAAAAGAAATCTCTATTTGGGCGGGGGGGGGAAGGACATAAATTTTATTTTGGTACAACATCGCATGACAGCGCAATTGTCAGTTAAAGCGCCGCAGTGCCGCATCACAAAAATTGTCCTGGTCATGAAGGGGGTGAAACTTTCCGGAGCTGAAGTGGTTAGTGTGACATGTTTGGTATCTAGCTTTTCAGCATATCATCATCTTTTATATTGTACCAAAAAATGGTTATTGTCTGTGTGCACTAAGACACAGTGAAGTGAGTGTGTGGGTGTGTTTATTTTTTTTTTTAAACCACTGCGTGAATACCGTGACATTTGTAACAACCACCATTTTTATTCTTTTGGGAAGCATATGTCGCACACAAGGCTCGCTGCCCGAATGCAGCCCTCCAGGCCTTGTCATGTGGCCCTAGCACACAGTTTTGCAGCTTAAACGTGGTGGAACTCCATTCCATCTTGATCGTTTGACAGTGAGCTGCTCTGATATGGGATTAATAACCTGGGTGTTTTTTGATTTCCACTTTATCAGCACAATGCTGACAGGAAGATTTTTAATTTGCACCTTTGGGTGTTTAATCGTGGACTTATACAAAAACGGCCATTCTATAAAGTATAGTCCATAAAACATCTATTTCTTGGTATGCTACTTGCATGTTTGCACAGGTTTAAGAAGGGGGCACCTTTTGCTATTGATTTGACAGTGCATTATATTTGCTGTAGCTGCCGATTTGATCTTTAAAGCCATATTAAACCAAAAGGCAAACCTTTATTATATTGCAGCTTACCAATTCTCAGATGTGATGGCTGTATTAGTTTCCTTTTTTAGGCTGGCCATACATTATACAATTTTTTTTTATTTTTTTCCTTTTTTAGATTTGCCAAAACCATATAATATGAGGTCAAATCTGAACACTTTCAATATGTATGCAATCAGGCAGGCCATTGCACTACATAGTTGAAGGTAAAACTAAAGAAAATTATATAATGTATGGCCAGCATTCTTCTATAAAGGTCTTTTTTCCCCAGTCCCGTGCCAGCGCTGTTGGCTCCTTCTGCAGGGTGCCCTCTTGGCAGGCAAGGTGCTAAGGGGGCAACTCGCATGGGCATGCTCCCGAGTTAGGTTGTGTGTATCCATACACGCATAGCGACGGTAAGCCATATCTCCATTCCCAGCTCGCAGGAGTTTGACTGACAGCAGCAGCAGCCTATGGTTCCCACTGCGCTCAGTGTCTCCTGTGAAAGTGAGCAGTGCGGCAGCACGTTGCTGGATTGGTTACTCAGTCAGGTAAGTGTTTAGGGGTGGTGGTAGGTAGATTCCTTAGCGGTATGCTTTTTACTCCAATGCAGCGAATGCATTAAAATGAACATTTTGAGTTTAAAGCCACATCAAGGTACATTTACTGATATTTCAAGGAAAACATATAACTGGATTCCCTTTTTTTTTTTTTCTACTACCCGCCTACATGTTTGCTTTTATGCCTATTTGTCAATGTTATGGTATACAATCTTTTAAAGATTTATTTACTTAGTATGTGTAGGGTTTATAAAGCTAACATTTTTATGAGCTTATCTGTTCAATTGTATTTTAGCTGAAACCGTATTATAGCATCTAGAATGGCTGGAGTAGTGTAGTCCTTAAAGCGGATATTCACTTCATCTGAACACCACAAACCAAAAAAACACTACTTATACAATTTTGTAATATTCAAGGCAAACTCCATCATCCATGTCTCAATGCTTTATTTTCTGGAGAAAAGACTTTGAAAAACAACCCCCTAGCATTTCTGGCTTTGGCCATCTTGATGAAAGGCAGATGATTCACATAGTATTTATTTCCTCCAAATTTATCTGCCCTTTGTTCAAATATGCAGGCAGGAGGGTGTGCTTAGCTCAGAAAAACTCTCCTCTGACTTGTACGATATG
Organism: Rana temporaria; assembly: GCF_905171775.1. Classification (NCBI taxonomy): domain Eukaryota; kingdom Metazoa; phylum Chordata; class Amphibia; order Anura; family Ranidae; genus Rana; species Rana temporaria. The sequence goes on along the minus strand of NC_053493.1, from coordinate 287,278,970 downwards.
ACATTGTTTGCCTAGGCAAGAAAACAGGAAGGGACTGAAGAAATGTGAAAAAAGTTTAAAACCACTCAATATGATATCTATTTACTAATGCTAGCAGCATGAAGATTATTATTATTTTTTTTTTTAATTAGGAGTGTGAAGTTCCACTTTAATAACAAACTGCGACTAAGAGGTTGAAGAGGAGTTTTGTAACCACATAATAGCAAATTTTTGGGCAGTTTGACAGTTATAGAACTTCAAAGTCCTGGTTTACATCAGTCGCATCTCATTGGCAGCAGTGGAACGATTCAAATTGGTGCAACTTAAGTTGCAGCGAATTTGATAAAGGTTCCTGCACTATTTTAGTGCGACTTCATTGCTACTTGCATTGAAATCTGTTTAAATTAAGTCGCACAGGGTGTCGGCAAGCCACGTTGAAGTTGCGTGACTTTAAAGCCACACCTGCGTGAACCAGGGCCATATGTCAAAATTAATTATTTTAAAATGTAAGAACATACAGTGGGGCAAAAAATATTTAGTCAGCCACCAATTGTGCAAGTTCTCTCACTTAAAAAGATGAGAGAAGCCTGTAAATGTCATAGGTATACCTCCAACTATGAGAGACAAAATGAATGCTGAGTTGCAACCAAAGAACACCATCCCTACTGTGAAGCATGGGGGTGGCAACATCATGCTTTGGGGCGGTTTCTCTGCAAAGGGAACAGGACGACTGATCAGTGTACATGAAAGAATGAATGGGGCCATGTATCGTGAGATTTTGAGTGCAAACCTCCTCCAATCAGTAAGGGCATTGAAGATAAAAAGTGGCTGGGTCCTTCAGCATTACAATGATCCCAAACACACTGCCCGGGCAACCAAGGAGTGGCTTTGCAAGAAGCATTTCAAGGTCCTGGAGTGGCCTAGCCAGTCTCCAGATCTCAACTCCATAGAAAACCTTTGGAGGGAGTTGAAAGTTTGTGTTGCCCAGTGACAGCCCCAAATCATCACTACACGAATGGGGTCATTCCTCTGCTCAACCCTCCTGTTGCCATGTTCCTACACCGCAATAGAATACTGACAACCCTTGTTTAGCCAGTGTTGCTGTACAGGCTGATATAAAGACGAATTCAATTATTCATGCTACTTGTAAAAATGTTTTTATGTATTTTTGTTAAAAAAAATTGTATGTATTTACATTATGGAGCTAACAGATCTTGTGAATTCTCTAAGGGCCAGTTCACACCAGATGCAGTTCCGTGTGCTTTTTTCTGCACCAAAAATGCATGCACAGTGTTCTCCATGTATTCCAATGGCTCTAGTTCTGCACTGGAAACTGACTGCATGGTGTGAACTAGAGCCATTGGAATATATGGAAAACACTGTGCATGCATTTTTAGTGTAGAAAAAATGCACACGGAACTGCATCTGGTGTGAGCTGGCCCTAATTTTTCAGGTCTCATTTTTGATATTTGTTAGGCCCCTTTCACACTGGGGCGTTTTTCGGGCATTATTCAACTGTTTTTCAGGCGCTTTGGCGTTAAAAAAGAAAAGAAAAAAAAAAAGCCTGTAAAGCGCCTGAAAGAAGCCTCATCTGCAATCCCAATGTGAAAGCCCGAGTGCTTTCAGAGCCCTTTCACGCTGCCAGCACCCGAAAAACGCTGGTAAAGCACCGCTAAGACCCTAACGGTTTAGGGCATTTTTGCAGTTCCTCAGTGTGAAAGGGCAAGGCGTTTTTACAGTGCTTTCAATTCATTTCAATGGAGAGGGGCGTTTGTGGAGCGTTTTTTTCAGTGCCCAAAAGCTGCTCCAAAGATGCTGCTTGCAGGACTTTTCTCAATGCCCTGCCAGTGCAACGCCTCAGTGTGAAAGGGCAAGACGTTTTTACAGCGCTTTCAATTCATTTCAATGGAGAGATGCTGCTTGCAGGACTCAGTCTGAAAGGGTCCATTGAGATGCATGGAGAGCGTTTTATGAGTGTATTAATAGCGCTATTTTTAACGCTAAAACGCTGTAAAAACGCTTCAGTGTGAAAGGGGGTCTTAAAGTGGATCTGAGCACCAAAAAACACAAATTTTTAATATTCAATGCAGATTCATCAATCCATGTCTGTTTTTTGTTGAGAAATCACTTTGAAAAACACCACCTAGAATTTCTAGCCAGGGCCATCTTGAGTAAGGACAAATGATTTATGTACTATTTACTTCCTGGAATCACTCTGCCCATAGCTAAAGCATGCATGCAGGAGGAGTGTGCTTACTGAGAAAATCTCCCTCCTTCCTTCTCTCATGACACAGGGAACTTGTGAGCCAGTAGGTTACGACTAAGCACTCGTGTAGCATGAAACGCGTTAACATCTTGCTGCCCCCCCCCCCCACTGCAGTGTGATCTTTATTTGATGCGGTCAAGCCGATAACTGCAACTATCGGGTTTCTTTATTTCTATGTGTGACGGAGAAGCCAGGCTAGCACCCCCATGGAGAAGCTGATCAGTGAATGAATGCTTAAAGAGGAGTTCCACCCAAATTTGGAACTTCCTCTTAACCCACTCCTCTCCCCCTTACATGCCACATTTGGCATGTAATTTTTTGGGGGGGGGAGTGGGGGCTTCAGCACGAGTGGGACTTCCTGTCCCACTTCCTCCTTCCTGTAGGCGACTAAGCTTAATCGCCTTCAGGAAGTGGCTGCTGTAGGCGATCGCCTAGGACACGTCACAGGTCCTAGGCCAGTGATGGCGAACCTTGGCACCCCAGATGTTTTGGAACTACATTTCCCATGATGCTCAACTACACTGCAGAGTGCATGAGCATCATGGGAAATGTAGTTCCAAAACATCTGGGGTGCCAAGGTTCGCCATCACTGTCCTAGGCGATCTCCTGGCCAATTGCACGGCGCCGGGCCGCGCCGCTCGCGCATGCGCAGTGCCGCGCCGCTCGCGCATGCGCAGTGGGTGCCCGGCCGTGAAGCCGAAAGCTGTCACGGCCGGGTGCCCACACTGAAGATGAAGACGCCGGCCGGGGAGGGGGGGAGAGGAGCGGAGCCCCGGCCGGCGCGTCGCTGGAGCGCTGGAGCAGGTAAGTGCCTGTTTATTAAAAGCCAGCAGCTACACTTTTTGTTGCTGCTGACTTTTAATAAACATACAAATGGCTGGAACTCCCCTTTAAGTGGGAGAGCTCACCTGGAGCGATGTGCATTCCATCACACATAACTGAATCGAATAAGGTTTTTAGTATTTGCGATAAAGGTAACTTGTGCTTGACACATTCTGTGTCCTTTTTGTCTAATTTTTCTAAAAAAAAAAAAAGTATTTTTAATAGCTGGGTAAATGCTGTAACCCACTAAGGCTTCCATTCTTGGTTATTTCCTTGGTATGTTGCTTCTGGACTCTAGGTCACCTACTAGGCAAGCATCAGTCTCATTACTTTGCCATTTATAGTCCAGATAAATAAGATTTGTATTTTCTTTTTCTAATGTCTTTGCTGCCTTTTTTTATTTTTTTTTATCCCCAAGCTTCAGCCCAGCTTGTATTGTCACTTTAAATTAACTCTCTTTAAAAGGACCACACCCTTTTGTCTGATTTGCACCTACTCCCATGCATTTAAGCGGTAGGGGTCTCTTTAATGAGATGGTGAAAGCCGGGGTCTTGGGATCTCCTTTCTGTGCTGCTTGGCCTTTTGTTGTGTGTCTGAGAGCGAGCCCTCTAAGAAGCCAGGGCTGGGCGCTTTGCTGTATGTCATTTATTGCTACAATAGGGTTTGTTATGTGTGCATGTATTTTTCTTTAGACACATCAGTCAATTTCTCGAAACTATTAAATGTGTTTCTTCGAACCCTGTTTTATCAAGCAGGCCTCCCCAGTGAACCTACTAGCTGGGATCATCCTTTTTAATTGGAGAGATCTGGTGGTAATAGAAGTCTGTTCCCGAGGTTTTCCTAGAAATGCAACAATGGAGTAGGAACAGATGACTTTTATATTGTGACAGATAGTCGTAATTGTTGACCATTTTTTATACATGGATGCAAGTAAGAACTTTGACACCAATGTGACAAGATGGTACAAAATTGAACAGTCCCCTGTTTTTTTTTTTTGTTTTTGTTTAGATTCAGTAATTCTCACCAGAACCAGCCAGAAGATTCAGTATTGTGCATGTTGGAATTCAGTGAGACTGAATCGTTATTGAACACTACAATTCGCACATATACCAGATTACAGTCCTGATCAAAAGTTTAAGACCACTTGAAAAATGGATAAAAATCATATTTTACATTGTTGGATCTTAACAAGGTTCCAAGTAGAGCTTCAACATGCAACAAGAAGAAATGAGAGTGAGACAAAACATTTTTTGAGCATTCAATTAATTGAAAATAGCGATTAAACTGAAACGGGCTGTTTTTCAGCTGATCAAAAGTTTAGGACCACATGCCTTTTTAAAAGGCCAAATCTGTGCAAAGATGTGGATTCCATTGTCATTTTCTGTCAGGTAGTCACACGTTGTGATGGCAAAGGCAAAAAAAAATCCCTTTTTGAACGTGGTCGGGTTGCTGAACTGCATAAGCAGGGTCTCATCAAGACACTGGACGATCCTCGACCCAAATGAATGCCCTTACTGGTGCTGACTGCAGCCCCATAACCATCAGACGGCATCTGAGACTGAAGGGCTTCAAAAACAAAAAACGTCTTCAAAAACCTCATCTTGAACGCCACAGAACTGCTCGTTTGGACTTTGCAAGAGAGCACCAAACATGGGACATTCAAAGGTGGAAGAAAGTTTTATTCTCTGATGAGAAAAAATGTAACCTTGATAGTCCTGATGGTTTCCAACATTACTGGCATGACAAGCAGATCCCACCTGAGATGTTTTCTACGCACACAGTGGAGGGGGCGCCATAATGGTCTGGGGTGCTTTTTCCTTCAGCGGAACAATGGAGCTTCAGGAAGTGCAGGAGCGTCAAACGGCCGCTGGCTATGTCCAGATGTTGCAGAGAGCATTCCTCATGACTGAGGGCCCTCGTCTGTGTGGTAACGACTGGGTTTTTCAACAGGACAACGCAGTACACAATGCCCACAGGACAAGGGACTTCTTCCAGGAGAATAACATCACTCTTTTGGCCCATCCTGCGTGTTCCCCTGATCTAAATCCAATTGAGAACCTTTGGGGATGGATGGCAAGGGAAGTTTACAAAAATGGACAACAGTTCCAGACAGTAGATGGCCTTCGTGCGGCTGTCTTCACCACTTGGAGAAATGTTCCCACTCACCTCATGAAAACGCGAGGCATCAAGCATGCCGAAACAAATTTTTGAAGTGATCAACAATAACGGCGGAGCTACTCATTACTGAGTTCATGTTTGGAAGTTGTTGGATTTCTGTTTTGGGGGGTTTCGTTTTTTTTTTTTTTTTAGAGGTGTGGTCCTAAACTTTTGATCAGCTGAAAAACAGCCTGTTTCAGGTTATTTGTTGTTTTCATTAAATTGAATGCTCAAAAAATGTTTTGTCTCGCTCTCATTTCTTATTGTTGCACGTTGAAGCTCTACTTGGAACCTTGTTAAGATCCAACAATGTAAAATATGATTTTTTTTTTTGCCATTTTTTAAGTGGTCTTAAACTTTTGATCAGGACTGTATGAAGTGGTGTATTTGGTAGTTCTACCCACCTTAGGGCAGGAATTACAGCACTTGTGGGTTAAAGCCGTTGTAAACGTGTGTGTGTGTGTGTGTGTGTGTGTGTGTGTGTTTTTCTTACCTGCAAGGCAAAGACATAATGTGCTAGTATGAATCGCACATTATGTGAAACTTGATTGAAAACTAAGCCTTCCAATGGGCAGGAGCGGTATACACACCGCTCCTTCACCACCGCTCCAAAGATGCTGCTAGCAGGACTTTTTTACCGTTCTGCTAGCACACTGCTCCAGTGTGAAAGCCCTGGGGGCTTTCACTCTAAAGAGACAGCAGCGGCTCTTTCAGGGTGCTTTGCAGGCGCTATTTTTAGCATTGTAGCGCCTGCAAAGCGCCTCAGTGTGAAAGGGGTCTAAATGGAGTGTTTTCCCCCAGAGGCATCTTCTCCCATTACTCCTGGCGGATAACTCCTTACTTTCTGCTTTTTTTCAACAGTTTTTGAAATTGGCAGCCTGTCTGGCACCAACAACCATGCCAGGTTCAAAGTCTCTTAACCGCTTGACGACTGCCTAACAACGATATACGTTGGCAGAATGGCACGGCTGCGTAAAGAAACGTACCTGTACGTTGCTTTGAAATTGCAGCAGTGCGGGCGTGCCTGCCGCATGCTCCCAGACCATGCCTGTGGGACCCGCGGACTCTGTCCACCGGTGTCCTGCGTTCGTGTCATGGAGTTGCAGAACAGGGAGATGCCTATGTAAACAAAGCATTTCCCTGTTCTGCCTAGTGACAGGACAGTGGTATACTGCTCCCTGTCATTGGGAGCAGTGATCACTGTCGTGTCACTTGTAGCTCAGCCCCCCCCACAGTTCGAATCACTCCCTAGGACACACTTGACTTCATCGTCCCCTAGTGTTTAACCCCTTCCCTGCCAGTGTCATTTACACAGTAAGCAGTTCATTTTTATAGCACTGATCGCTGTATAAATGACAATGGTCCCAAAATGGTGTCAAGTGTCCGCCATAATGTCGCAGTCATGATAAAAATCGCTGATCTCCGCCATTACTAATAATAATAAAAAAAAATTATAATGTAAATGCCATACAACTATCCCCTATTTTGTAGATTCTATAACTTTTGTGCAAACCAATCAATATATGTGTATTGCGATATTATTATTATTTTTTTTATTAACAAAAATATGTAGAATACATATCTGCCTAAACTGAGAAATAAATATATATATATATATATATATATATATATATATATATATATATATATATATATATATATATATTAATATAAAAAATTATTTATTTTTTGGGGGATATTATAGGGGGAAAAGAACCTCCAATTTTGTTTGGGTGCAATGTCGCACGACCGCGCAATTGTCAGTTAAAGCGATGCAGTGCCAAACCGCAAAAATTGCTCTGTTCAGGAAGGGGGGAAAAGTCTTCCGGGGCTGAAGTGGTTAAATCCCCTTTTCTACCTCATTCTGATGCTCGGTTTGAACTTCAAGTTGTCTTCACCACTCCTAAATGCATTGAGTTGCTGTCATGTGTTTGGCTGATTATCACTTTGTGTTACCAAGCAATTGATCAGGTGTGTCTAATAAAGTGGCCAGTGAGTGTATACAGTGCCTTGAAGTATTCATACCCCTTGAAATTTTCCACATTTTGTCATGTTACAACCAAAAACGTAAATGTATTTTATTGTGATTTTATGTGTTCGACCAACACAATATGATACAGAGGGTTATTTACGAAAGACAAATCCAGTTTGCACTACAAGTGTAAAGTACACTTGAAATTACACTGAAAGTGCGCTTGGAAGTACAGTCGCTGTAGATCTGAAATGATGGGACGCTCTGCTGATTTTATTATCCAGTCATGTGAAAGATAAAATGCTGTTTTTATTTTCCTTGTATGCCCCCCCACAGAGCTACAGTAAAGTCTTTGCCTATTCTTTGCAAAATAGCTCAAGCTCTGTCAGATTTGATGGAGAGCATCTAAACTGCAATTTTCAAGTCTTGCCACAGATTCTCTATTGGATTTAGGTCTGGACTTTGACTGGGCCATTCTAACACCTAATTATGCTTTGATCCAAACCATTCCATTGTAGCCCTGGCTGTATGTTTTCAGGGTCATTGTCCTGCTGGAAGGTGAACCTCAGCCCCAGTCTCAAGTCTTTTGGAGCCTCCAACAGGTTTTCTTCTAAGATTGCTCTGTATTTGGCTCCATTCATCTGACCCCTCAACCCTGACCGGCTTCCCAGTCCCTGCTGAAGAAAAGCATCCTCACAACATGCTGCCACCACAGTGTTTCAGGGTGATGTGCAGTTTTGGGCTCATCTGACAGAGCACCTTCCACATGTTTTCTGTGTCCCCCACATAGCTTCTTTCAAAATGCAAATGGGGCTTCTTATGGGTTTCTTCCAAAAATGGCTTTCTTCTTTCCATTCTTGAATAAAGGCCAGATTTGTGGAATGCATGACTGATATATGTCCTGTGGACAGATTCTCCCACCTGACCTGTGGATCTTTGCAGCTCCTCCAGAGTTGCTGCTTCTCTGATTTAATTCTCTCCTTGCCCCGCCTGTCAGTTTAGGTGGACAGCCATGTCTTGGTAGGTTTGCAGTTGTGCCATACTCTTTCCATTTTCGATTGATGGATTGAACAGTGCTCTGTGAGATGTTCAAAGATTGGGATATTTTTATAACCAAACCCTGCTTTTAAACTTCTCCCCAACTTTTTCGCTGACCTGTCTGGTTTGTTCCTTGGCCTTCATGATGCTGTTTTTTCACCAAGGTTCTCTAACAAACCCCTGAGGGCTTTACAGCATAGCTGTATTTATACTGAGATTAAATTACACACAGGTGGCCTCTATTTACTAATTTGATTAATTATGAAGGCAATTGGTTGCACTAGATTTTAGTATTGGGGTATTGGAGTAAAGGGGGCTGAATATAAATGTACGCCATGCTTTTCAGATATTTATTTTGTAGTAAAATTTTGAAAACCATTTTATCATTTTCCTTCCACTTCACAATTATGTGCCACTGTGTCTTGGTCTATTGATTAGTTGGTCAGCGGATTAGTTGGCCTGCATACAGAATATGTTTGTTTACACATCAGGAAATAGTGAAGCACCCATACAGCTCGGTACACCATCCATGTCCGTAAGTGCCTGAGAATGTGTGAGGAGCAATGCCTCATTGGACATGTAGTCCTGAGCAGGAAGTGAGAGGTTCTAAAGACAGATGTTTTTTTACCTTGCTATAGGGGCACACTATACTATACTTTTGCAGCTTACTATTGGGGCATTCTGAAGGCAGGAAGAGTCCTAAGCATCGCTGGGGGACCCCAGAAAAGGAGGATTGAGGCTGTTCTGTACAAAACAATTACACAGAGCAGGTAGGTAAAACATGATTTTTTTTAAATAAAAAATCACTTTAACCACTTCCCGACCGCCGCATGTATATGTACGTCCACAGAATGGCACGTACAGGCAAATGGGCGTACAGGTACGTCCTTGCCTTTCCGCGGGTCGGGGGTCCGATCGGGACCCCCCCGCTACATGCAGCAGTCGGATTCCCGCGGGGAGCGATCCGGGACGACGGCGCGGCTATTCGTTTATAGCCGCTCCGTCGCGATCGCTCCCCGGAGCTGAAGAACGGGGAGAGTCGTAAGCAAACACGGCTTCCCCGTGCTTCACTGTGGCGGCTGCATCGATCGAGTCATCCCCTTTATAGGGGAGACATGATCGATGACGTCAGACCTACAGCCACACCCCCCTACAGTTGTAAACACACACTAGGTGAACCCTAACTCCTACAGTGCCCCCTGTGGTTAACTCACAAACTGCAACTGTCATTTTCACAATAAACAATGCAATTTAAATGCATTTTTTGCTGTGAAAATGACAATGGTCCCAAAAATGTGTCAAAATTGTCCGAAGTGTCCTCCATAATGTCGCAGTCACGAAAAAAATCGCTGATCGCCGCCAATAGTAGTAAAAAAAAAAAAATTTATAAGAATGCAATAAAACTATCCCCTATTTTGTAAACACTATAAATTTTGCGCAAACCAACCGATAAACGCTTATTGCGATTTTTTTTTTTTTTTTTTTTTTACCAAAAATAGGTAGAAGAATATGTATCGGCCTAAACTGAGGAAATTTTTTTTTTTTATATATATGTTTTTGGGGGATATGTATTACAGCAAAAAGTAAAAAATATTGCATTTTTTTTCAAAATTGTCGCTCTATTTTTGTTTATAGCGCAAAAAATAAAAACCGCAGAGGTGATCAAATACCACCAAAAGAAAGCTCTATTTGTGGGGAAAAAAGGACGCCAATTTTGTTTGGGAGCCACGTCGCACGAGCGCGCAATTGTCTGTTAAAGCGACGCAGTGCCGAATTGTAAAAACGCCTTTGGGCATTTAGCAGCATATTGGTCCGGGGCTTAAGTGGTTAAAGACTTGGAGATCAGCATCTCAACAAGGGTTGCCATTTTTACATTTAAAAATAAGCCTGGGCAAAAAAATAAAATCTGGCTTCTCATATCTACCAATCATATTTAAAGCCAATTTAGAAATTTGGATGCGATTGGAGGTAGAGAAGGCAAAAAGCGGGTGTTGCAGAGCAACGTCTTCAGGCTGTACGGTAAAGGTTCCTTGCTGCCGTTTTTAATAGAAAGATCTTTGTGTAAAACTTCGAAGTACAGTTGCAGAATTTTCTGGGTTGTGTTGGTTCACTGATTGCCTTCATTTTTTGCCTGGAATTACGTTTTAATATATTACATTTCCTGATGGTAAATGTGACCATACTATGAAAACAAAAATTTAGATATATTCCTAATACATAGTAAATGTTAAAACAAGCACTCATCGACCTCTGTAGCTGTTAACTGTGTAGCAATCAAAGTTTATAGAAAACTCTCCACAGTTCTTCCTTTTTAGCACTTTATCTCACCCTGCTCTCCTGCACCCTTGGCAGTTACAGCCGGTCAAGGGCTCATTCATATTTTTGCTGTGTTGGGTCTAACTCGATGCAAAACGTCTTCTTCTTTTTTTTAGTTTTAAATGGAGTGGAATTGGAACACCTGTCAGGTTTTTATTGCTCTGTGCCTGTGAATTTCCTATCCATTTGTCCTGTTTCCACTTTTTTGGTAACTCCCCTTTACATTGGCATTCCTTCTGTTTTTCTGCTGTCAGCAGATTGCATTCTTATTGGCAAACGGATATAAACATATGATGTAAATTTTTATGTTTGCATCCGTTTAATGTCTAGTTTTTTGTTCCATTTAACCAAACTCGCACCTTAACGGATGTAAACGAATGACAGTCCACTTTTGCATCAGTTTTTGCATTGTTTTTTTTAGGAGCTGCCAGTGTTTTAACACCCGCCAGTGTCCTAACAACCAGGGACGTATCCCTGCTGTCAACAGGAGATTCTGCAGCTGAATGGAAACAAAATATAGGAAATAGGGGAGGGGAGCAACATTGTAATATCGCTCCCTCCCAAATACAGACTTCTCTGACCCTGCAGCCTGGCAGGCCAAGAAAAGGGGATGGGGGTGGGCGGGGGGGCGAGCGTGTTCAGCCTCCCTCCTGCTTCATGAGCCATACCAGGCCACATGTGCTCCACATTGGGGGGTGCTTTGTCGGGGTGGGGACGAGGGCCTCTTCTCCACAACCCTGGCTCGGTGGTTGTGAACCTGCAGGGGAGACTTTTTGAATTCTTGCCCCCAGATCCTGCCCCTCCCCCACATAGTACCCTACTTATGCACAGAAAACAACCAGCCCCCTCTTTCCTAGCCTGGTGGGCTGCATGCTCGGATAAGGATCTGGTATGGGATTTGGATGGGGCCATTTGTAAAAACCGAAACTGATGTAAAGGTGAGCAGAAAACTGATGTGAACTTAATGACTAAAGAAAATGTCTGTATGGGGCCTGAAAGCAAAGCCTAAATTCTGGGTTGTCACCAGAACAGGCATAGTGGGGATATCTTCCAACAGGAAGGTGGAGGTAAAAAAAAAACTCTGTGCACAGGATCGTCTCCAGCCCCCCCCCCCCATACCTGCCTGATCTCCCTCCTTTGTGTCTGCAGAAACACAACATGGCTCAGGATCAAGCCCACATGAGTGCCCCTATAGCAAGCGGCTTTCTGTGTTGTGCGGTATAACACGCAAAATGCACAGCATTGGGAGGAAGGGAGCAGGCTGAGAGTTGTTGACCTAGAGAATAATTTGAATGGCTTCCAACTTTGTTTTTTTTTGTTTTTGTTTCAGCAGAACCCCTATTTTTCCACTTCTTGATTAGTGTTTGAACACTGCTGATTGGAGTTCTCAATTCCATGGATATCCTTTTATATCCCTTTCCTGTTTTCTAAAGTTCAACTACCTTTTCCCCGCAGATCCTTTTGACAATTCTTTTGCTTTTCCATAACTCCAGAAACATCAGAGCAGCACTGGATGAAAGATGTAAGGGTCTGTCAGGAGTCCAGAAACTCATTGACCTTTTTATACACACACTAATTTATTAGCAAATTGGTCACAGGTGAGGATGGATACCTTTTTTTTTTTTTAATAGCCATTCAAACTCCTTTGTATCAACTTATGTGCGTGTAATTAGGCCAAAATCATCAGGGTATGTAAACTTATAAATGGGGTCATTTGGGTAGTTTCTGTTGCCATTATGATTTAAAAAAGAGTAAACACAGTTGATCGATAATAAATGGCTTCAGCCAAACACTAACCGTGAGTGAAAGAAAAGTGTTTGTGGTGTTCATATTATCAGAAAAATGGCCAAGAAAACATAAATTCTGCCAGGGTGTGTAAACTTATGAGCACAACTGTATATTTAATTTTCTTCTTGTCAAGTTTTGCTTCAGATAAGTCAGTTGTCTAGATATACAGGGTGTAGTGTGTCCTCCGGTATGTGCTGTGTTTACTGCAGCTCAGCCTTGCAGCCAGCAGATTTTAGTACAAACTTGCCTCAGGGTGGCCTTGTCCTATTTTCCTCTTAGATGGTTCTGGCATTTGCAAAGCTTTGGAGATCGAGCTTCCGAATTTTCCAGTCTGAAGAACTCGAGCCAAAACAGCAGGGAGGACAGCAAACCTGCACGTTGGATGGCTAAAGGCAGCTGGGCCTGTTTTTCTTTTACCAAGAGCGGTTGTAGATTTGGCAGGAGGTAGAAGGAAGAAAAGGAACAGGAGGGGAGCAAATCTCAACAAAGGAGGTGGACGGAGAATATGAAATCTCAGCTCTGTTTTTTAAAAGTAAAATATCCTGCTTTTTAGTTACATGTAGCAGGCAGATGGACTGTGTGTAAATCTGCAAATTTTGTCCTTTGTAAAAAAAAAAAAAAGACTGATAGAGCTACTTTTACCGTGTTCTAGAAATGGAAATTGTAAACTAAAGTGGAACTCCGGTGGTGGAAAGCAAAGGTGTGAACTAAATCGGAGCATAACAGATATTTTTATTTTAGTAAACCCCATGTTCTATAACTAAATTATCGATATCATTGTGGAGAGGTTGTTGGGCGATTGCCCCATTGTGGGATGGGATCAATGTTAAGTACAGGTGATACTCGAAAAAATTAGAATATCGTGCAAAAGTTCATTTATTTCACTAATGCAACTTAAAAGGTGAAACTACTATGCAAAGCAAGATAGTTCAAGCCGTGATTTGTCATAATTGTGGTGATTATGGCTTGCAGCTCATGAAAATCTCTAATCCACAATCTCAGAAAATTTGAATATTGCATGCAATCAATAAAATGAGGATTGTACATGGAACAATAACGGACCTCTGAAAAGTATAAGCATTGCATATGTACTCCGTGCTTGGTTTGGGCCCCTTTTGCAGCAATTACTGCCTCAATGCGGCATGGCATGGAAGCTATCAGCCTGTGGCACTGCTGAGGTGTTATGGAAGACCAGGATGCTTCAATAGTGGCCTTCAGCTCTTCTGCATTGTTTGGTCTCATGTCTCTCATCCTACTCTTGGCAATGCCCCATATATTCTTTATGGGCTTCAAGTCAGGCAAGTTTGCTGGCCAATCGAGCACAGTAATCCCACGGTCATTGAACCAGGTTTTGGTGCTTTTGGCAGTGTGGTCAGGTGCCAAGTCCTGCAGGAAAATTAAGTCGGCATCCCCATAGAGCGCATCTGCGGAAGGAAGCATGAAGTGCTCCAAAATCTTCTGGTAGATGGCTGCGTTGACCCTGGACTTAATGAAGCACAGTGGACCAACACCAACAGATGACATGGCTCCCCAAATCATCAGACTGTGGAAACTTCACACTGGACTTCAAGCATCTTGCAGTGTGTGCCTCTCCATTCTTCCTCCATACTCTGGGTCCTTGGTTTCCAAATGAGATGCAAAATTTGCTCTCATCAGAAAAGAGGACTTTGGACCACTGAGCAACAGACCAGGTCTGTTTTTCTTTAGCCCAGGTAAGACACTTCGGACGTTGTTTGTTCAGGAGTGGTTTGACAAGAGGAATACGACATTTGAAGCTCATGTCCAGGATCCGTCTGTGTGTGGTGGCTCTTGATGCACTGACTCCAGCCTCAGTCCACTCCTTGTGAAAGTCCCTAACACTTTTTTGAATGGCCTTTTCCTGACAATCCTCTTCAGGCTGCGGTCATCCCTGCTGCTTGTGCACCTTTTTTTCCCTAGTCGTCTTCCAGGACAGCCCTTGAGAGATGGAGTCCCCTCCCATCGACACAGGAAACACGTTACCAGCAGTTCAAAAGGCGGTCCCTCAGGTCCCTGGCCAGTCTTTGTGTTTCCTCCGTCGGAGGAACATGTTACCTTAACGAACATATTGGACTTTGTCTTTCAGGGGCTCTCCTGTAGGGAAAATGGGGCGTACAGGGGACCGAGTCTTTTTTGTATGCCCTGTGAAGTCTCACCTCTTTTGGTGATGGGCACGGGTACCGTCCAGCCTGTCGGAGCAGGCCCGTTCTCTCTCCCCTTCCCGGTGCTGATGCAGGCCGGTGGCAGAATGGCGCGGTTCCCCCAGAACGGTCTATTCGAAAATTTGCGCCATTCAGTGGTGCCGGAGACGCCGTTGCATCATTTCCGGCGGAACCGCGTCATAGCTGAGCGCCGAGACTTCCGGTTCCGGGTCTCCATGCGGCGCATGGGGGGGTCCTGCACATCCCGGCCTGCCTCCAGCTACACCGGACGAGCGGCGGGATCGGAGGGGGGAACAACCATGGAGGCGCATTCCCGGTTCACTCCGGAGGACGCAGGCACCAGCATTTCCCAGGTAGGCTGCCGGGCATGTACTCAGGGGGAATTGCAAAGCATAATGTGGTGGCTGGGTTGCTCCATGGGGGGTCACATCCCAGGGGGATACTGTTCTGGTGGTGGTAGCAGCACGGGTGTATCCCTCAGTGAGGGTAGGTTCTTAGTGTATTCTCTTTTCTTTCAGGTTAAGGAACCCACAAGGGAAGAAAAGTCTGGCCGTAAAAAGTGCCCAAATTGTGGCAGCAAATTATCCTCAGGCTATGATAAAACCTTGTGTAAACAATGCATAGCAAAATTGTTAAAATCTGAAGCAGACTCTCCAGTAGTTAAGTTTCTGGGGTCATTTAAAGAGGAAATGGCATCTACTTTTCAATCTTATAGATTTAATTTCTAATGTTGGCACGGTTGCTGCCACCAGTAGTCCTAATGCTGTTTCCCCTTCTCCAAGCCCCACTATGCCTAGCTCCGGGGAGCCCCGTAGGGAAAGGGAGCATAGCCCCGAGTTGGTTAGACCTGAAACCTCCGATGCAGATTCAGATCAGGAGGAAAGTCAGGTCGCAGCTAAAAGAGTGTCAAAATACAAGTTATCTGTCGAAGAGGTAGATGAATTGTTAGGTGACATTTATGGTACACTAGACATTGAAGAAGAGGAGTCTCAGTTATCTAGGCATGACACCATGTATGCTGCCCTAGGGAGGAAAAAAGCCAGAGTGTTTCCCATTCATGAGGTCCTCTCTGATCTGGTCCGCAAGGAGTGGGCAGAGCCGGATAAAACATTTTTTTTTCCTAATTCCCTTAAAAGAAGGTTCCCCTTTGACGAGAACCCAGAGGCAGTTTGGAACAAGGTTCCTAAGCTGGATGCCCCACTATCTAAGGTATCCAAGCAGTCAGATCTGGCCTTCGAGGATATGGGGCATTTGAAGGACACAATGGACAGGAAGACTGACATCGTCCTAAAAAGGGCATGGGATGCCTCCATGGCAGGGTTAAAACCTGCACTGGCTACTTCTTGTGTAGCCAAAAACCTCAAGTTCTGGCTATCCCAGTTGGAGGAACATCTCAAGGCTGGTACCCCTAGGGAAGACCTTCTTAAAACCTTCCCTATGCTTTTTAAAGCAACTGGCTTTATTTCGGATGCAGCTACAGATGCGGTAAAATTGTCAGCCAAATCTGCAGCTCTCTCTATGTCAGCTAGAAGATCCTTATGGTTAAAAACTTGGGCTGGAGATACAGCGTCCAAGACTAGGTTGTGCAGTGTTCCATTCACTGGGGACCTTATTTTTGGTCCGGAGTTGGATACCGCCTTAGAGAGGACGGCTGATAAGAAATCTTTTCCCCCTAAAAAGAAGAATTTCTTTCAGAAATTTTTTTTTTCGTTCCCTCAAGGAGCCTGAGAAAACTGGGAAAGAATTTTAAACCCAAGAAGCTTTGGGCAGGCCAAAAGGGCAGAGGAAGAGGGAGCATTCTTTTTAATCGCCCCGGTCCAGACCCCAAGCCACAGTGACGTCAGGGTCCCGGTGGGGGGAAGACTAAGGAACTTTCTTCCCCAGTGGGAAAAAATAACCTCGAACGAATTCGTTCTGAATATCATCAAAAGAGGTTATGCTCTAGAATTTCACAGCGAGCCACCATCCAAGTTCCTAGTGACAAACTTACCCAGTCACTCAAAAGGCCAAGGCCTTTCCCTTACTAATAGGAGATATAGTAGATCAAGAAGTATTGATACCAGTCCCTATTCACGAACAGGGGGGGGGGGGGGGGTTTACACATATTTTTGTAGTCAAAAAACCCTCAGGGAGGTTCAGACTAATTATGAACCTCCGACCCCTAAATCTCTCCATCCGTTACGAAAAGTTTCGGATGGAGTCAATTTATTCAGTAAAAAATCTTCTGCAGAAGGAAGTATTTATGGCAACCCTGGATCTAAAGGACGCCTACCTTCATATTCCAATAAAGAAGGAATGCCAGAAATTTCTTCGCATGGCGATTCAGATCGAATAAAAGATTTATCACTTTCAGTGCAGAGCTCTGCCCTTCGGGCTGTCCTCTCCAAGGATATTTTCAAAGGTTCTAGGAGAAGCACTAGTCCCTCTGAGACTCCAGTCGGTATCAATCATACCATATCTGGACGACTTGCTCCTTACAGCTTCCTCAGAAAGACAACTTTGTCAGGACTTGGAGCTAACACAGCAAAGCCTGAGAAGTCTAGGTTGGATAATCAGTTTGGAGAAATCCAAGACGACCCCAACACAGGATATCTTATATCTCGGTTACAGGATCCTGTCAGTGGAACAAAAAATCTCCAAGATACATCATCGGATGTCCTTTCTTCAAACAAATCACAATTGTACAGTAAGAGAGGTCATGTCTGCCTTAGGGCTTATGACATCAGCCATCCCAGCGGTACAATGGGCCAGGTTCCACCAAAGAAACCTTCAAAACTTTTTGCTGGAACAGATAAAGACAAAAGATCTGGAGGACTTGGTGGCAATCCCCAACAGGTGAAACGTTCACTCTGGTGGTGGAAGGACAAAGAGAACCTAAACAAAGGGGTTCTCTGGGTCCCTCCTATCAGGTACATTCTGACCACGGACGCAAGCAGCTGGGGCTGGGGAGCTCACCTCAATACCCTTTGGGTGCAAGGCAAGTGGACACCAGAGGAAAGGAAGTTTTCCTCCAATTGGAAAGAGCTAGCTGCAATCTTGAAAGCTTTACTTGCCTTTCAGGACAAACTGCAGGGTCACCATCTTCAGGTCCGGTCGGACAATGTGACGGCAGTAGCCTACGTGAACAAGCAGGGAGGTACCAGGAGTCCTCGCCTAATGACAGTAGCAAGACAACTGTTCGAATGGGCAGAAATTCATCTGAGGTCCATCTCTGCAATTCATCTGAGGGGTGAACAGAACAATACTGCAGATTTTTTGAGCCGACATTTATTGTCGAATCAAGAGTGGTCTCTTCACAAGGAAGCCTTCAGGCTCATAACGAGTCAGTGGGGGTACCCAGACATAGACCTGTTCGCAACCAAGGTGAATACCAAAGTTCAAGATTTTTGCTCTGTGCCCAGGAGATCATCCTTGGGGGGGGGGGGGGGGGGTAGATGCATTACAAATTCCGTGGACTTTCAATCTAGCTTATGCATTTCCACCATTGCATCTCATTCCAAGAGTGTTGTCCAAATTTCTAGTAGAGGAAACATCTCTGATTTTGGTGGCTCCTTTCTGGCCGAAGAGGCCTTGGTTCACGTCAATACAAAATTTAACAGACCAACCACCGTTGAGACTTCCTTACAGGCAAGACCTTCTGTCACAAGGACCTCTCCGGCATCCTCAGATAGCCATGCTAAAACTATCAGCGTGGTTACTGAAGAAGAAATTCTGAGGCGGAAGGGCCTATCAGAAAGTGTAATCAAGACTCTATTACAGAGTAGAAAAACCTGGAAGAAATGTAATTCCTGGTTGTCAGAGCAAGGTGAATCCGAAAAGAGTATTAAAAATATATTACAATTCTTACAGGACGGCATAGACAAAGGTTTGTCCCTCAGCACTATTAAGGTACAGGAAGATCATCTTATCTCTAGGTTTTGCAAAGCAGTTTCCAGGCAAAAGCCAACTAAAACAAAAGCAACTCCTACATGGGACCTGGCAGTCATCCTTAAAGCTTTTTTGGGTGCTCCATTTGAGCCCATCTCGGAGGCCTCTCTTAGACTACTCACCCTGAAAACAGTGCTCCTGGTAGCAATTACTACAGCACGCAGAGTGAGTGAAATTCAAGCACTCTCAGTCAGAGAGCCCTTTCTTCTAATTTTGGAAGACAGAATTATTCTGAAAACAGACCCTGGGTTCCTTCCCAAAATGACATCAAATTTTCACAGGTCCTAAGATAATATTTTACCTTCCTTTTATCAGAACGCTTCTAATAGCAGGGAGAGACAGTTTCATCTCCTTGATGTGAGAAGATGTATTCTAGAATACTTAGTCGACAAACCCCTTCAGGTTGACAGATTCCTTTTTTGTTCTTTTCTCCGGTCAACGTAGAGGTCAGAAAGCCTCAAAATCCACGATAGCTAGATGGATTAGATTAGCTATTCTAGAGAGTTATAGAATAATGGGAATAGACACTCCAGGGGGCATTAAGGCCCACTCCACGAGGGCACTTGCAACATCCTGAGCAGAGAAAACTGGTGCCACCCCGGAGCAAATTTGTAAGGCGGCAACCTGGTCAAGTTTTTCCACCTTTACAAAACACTACAGACTGGATTTGCTGTCCAGCCAGGATCAAGCCTTTGGGAGGAAAGTCCTCCAAGCTGTGGTCCCACCCTAAATCTGGTGAGTACTTGGGTATCCTCTCAAGGGCTGTCCTGGAAGACGACTAGGGAAAAATGGAGTTAGTACTCACCGGTAACTCCTTTTCCGGTAGTCTTCCAGGACAGCACGATCCCACCCTTTTATATTTTATAGGTAATGCATTAAACGTATTAACCTGTTGTAGTTGTATATTTTGCAGTTCCATCCTTCGGTTCTTGGGGAAGACTGGCCAGGGACCTGAGGGACCGCCTTTTGAACTGCTGGTAACGTGTTTCCTGTGTCGATGGGAGGGGACTCCATCTCTCAGGGGCTGTCCTGGAAGACTACCGGAAAAGGAGTTACCGTTGAGTACTAACTCCATTTTTCTTACATGTTTTTCCCTTGCACCTAACTTTCTATTAATGTGCTTTGATACAGCACTTTGGGAACATCCAACTTTTGCGATTTTACCTTTTTGAGGCTTTCCCTCCTCATGGAGGGTCTCAATGGTGGTTTTCTGCACAACTGTCAGGTCAGCAGTCTTTCCCATGATTGTGATTCCTACTGAACCAGACTGAGACCATTTAAAGGCTCAGGAACCCTTTTGCAGGAGTTATGGCTTAATTAGCTGATTGGAGTGTGACACTTTTTAAGGCTATAATATTGCACCTTTTCACAATATTCTAGTTTTCTGAGATTGTTGATTTCGGGTTTTTCATGCGCTGTAAGCCATAATCATCACAATTGACAAATCATGGCTTGAACTATCTCGTATATTAGTTTTACCTTTTAAGTTGCATTAGTGAAATTAGCTTTTGCACGATATTCAAATTTTTTTGAGTATCACCTGTATATCCACCCTTTTCCATCCTAATTCCCATATCCAGTAAGTGTGTATAGGACAGAAACTGAAACTTGTGTCGTCAGTTGGGCGAATAGTTCGAGCTGAGCAAAAGTTTGGCGAACACCCAAATTTGCGGGGCGCTCAACAGGATGTTCGCCCACTGAGCGCGCCACCATGCACTGCGTGCTGCACAGTCCATTTTAAACCCCTGATGGGACAAAGCTTTGCTCCATCAGGGAACACTGAATAGCTGGTTAGGAAGCGTGTCGGGAAGGCGGCCACTGTGTTCTTGACGGATGAGTCATCGGCTGTCTCAACAGCTTCCCCGCTGACAGCTGAATAAAATGAAAACTCATTGCTGCCATTATAAAAAAAAAGTAAAAAAAAAAAATCATACTAGGCATTTCGGGGGGGGGGGGGGACAAGAGGGTGTCCTCAACATAAGGGGGTGGGGTGGCGAGACGAAGGCGCCCCCTCGAACCACACCAGGTTACATGCCCTCAACATAAGGGGGGGAGCTTTGGTGCAGGGGGCGTTGATGGGGTCAAGGGCCTCTTCCCGATAACCCTCTTTCTTTCTCTTTTCTTTTTCTTTCTCTCTCTGAAATTCATGAACCTTCAACTGCTGTGGTTCTTATTTATACAGGGAAGTAAAGTTCAAAATATTATTCCTGGAAGATATTTGGAATGTTCTTTTTATTACCGAGAACTTTATTCTAGACAAAACATAGTTGCCAGTATTTAAATGTCCACAGTTTCAGTGCTGAGGCTTTCTAGGGACTCGCAAGTAGTTGACATTAAGTATGCTTTTTAAAAGGAAATGGGTTTACTTTGCTTTCCACAAGTTGTTTCTAGGTTATCGCCTAGTTGTATACAAGTTTTAAGTTGCTTTTGCATTGACTTATAGAGAGAAAAGTGGTTTCAGGTACTAATAAATGTGTACACTAACTCCTAAGAATAGATTCACGTTGTTGCATAAATACATTTGAATGAGCAGCTACTTGCTCAAACTTTTACTTGCGTTTTTGACAGTTTTTAATGTTGTAAAGGTCAAATGATTTTAGACAAAACTGAACATATGCATACGGTTTTGCTGTAGTCTGTTACTCTGGTTTTAACCCCCCCCCGAAAGGCATTCTGGCACATGACATGCCTAATTTATGGAGTTTTTCCACATGCTACAGATATTCCTACTACACTGAACCGATCTATCATATTCTCCACACTCAGCCTTATTTTTTGTAATACTGACCCATGTATGCCATCACGGATATGAAGCGTATTGCTTGAGGTCATCAAGATCTGGAATTTGCAGGTCTTGGAGAACTTAAAATAGTAGAATGAAAATTTCCATATAGGCAGCCTCCGTCTGCCTCCATTACCCCTTTTAAAGCAGTAGTAGACAACTTTTTTTTTTTTTTTAAATCCCTATAATAAGGCACAGTAAATCTCCCAAAACCTGCACCTTTTTAGGAGATATTTACTTTAGAAGCAGCCAGTGACGTCACCGGCCTATGCACTTCGCTCTCAGTGGACGGCATCTGCTGCAGAGTGACTTCATCCTGGCTTGGCCATTCAAATGGCTGGAGCCTGCGAACCTGGAAGGAAGACCAGGTGAAGATGGAAGCCCTGTCAGCAGTGACAATGCACTGCTGAAGGGCTTTGTTTCAGGGGAAGTCTTTCATAATGTGCTAGTATACAATGCATACTAGCACATTATGACATTACCTGGTTTACTACCGCTTTAAACAAGAAGCATTTTGGTACCCAAAATTTTTAATGGTTTATCTTTGTCCTTTTTTATATGTTTATCCCTGTGGGCAGCTACTGGGCCCAAGCCAACAAAACAAACTAGCAAAGAGCTGTGGCCCAGGTCATCCCCTGCCCCGAAGCTCATGTGAGCTGTAGAGTAAGCAAGGCTTCGCAATGCAGTTTGAGTACAAAAAAAGTACAGAATTTGGGTTAGATGAGTTCAGGGGGCACCCAAGCTCATTGCTAAATGCAAACATGGTCAGTTTTGATGTAAAATTACTTTTTCTGCACCATCTCCTTACAGCCAGTTAATAAACCTAAAATTATATTTATATATTTAACTTTAAGCCCTGGTTCACATTGGAGCGATTTGGGATGTGATTTAAAAAGTCAAATCGCATCCCAAATCGCCGGCAATTGCCAGCAATGGCACAGTCGGGCAACCATTGGCGCCTCATCGATTCCCAAAAGTAGTTTTTGTACTATTTTTGGCAACTTCAGGGTGCAATTTTCATAGACTGACATCTGTGCAGCAACCCGCATCTGAAATTGCCCCTGAAGTCGGGACTGACATGCGGGAATGAAATCGTGCAAGTTAATTGCCGCTGTCAGTGTGAACCTACACTTCCATTTTTATTGCAGGGTCTTTGCTGACAAGTTACCCCTGCTAGGATATCCCGGCCTGCCCAACTACCATGAGCATTGCTAATCAAAGAGCTTTGCATTATGGCCTTTTGGCAGGGGGCACAAACTACTAGAGAAATCATCACACCGCTCCCTGAGGGGCGTTGGGTTGTACCACTCATTTTCATATCTTGAGGAAGTACATACTGTAGGTCCACACAGTTTCTTTAGAATGTGAGTGCATTGCTACTGAAGGTTTACAAAAATCAAAGCTACTTTTTGTGTAGAAGTGGAACCTATTAGTAGTGCCTGAATATGGGGACCTTTTTTTTTGATTTCCTGGTAAACCATCAACTATTATGGGCAACACAGTGGCCAGCACTTCTGCCTGGCAGGACCAGTGGTTGGTTTGAATCCCAACCAAGTTACTACCTGCCTGAAGTTTGCATGTTCTCCCAATGCCTGTGTGGCTTCCCTGTGTTCTCAAGTTTCACCCCACACTCCAAAGACATGCTGAAAGTGTTAATTGGCTCCTGTCTCTAAAGTGGCCCCTAGTGTGTGTATGAATGTAAGTTCTGGACCTTTTTAGATTGTAAGCTACTTGAGGACAGGGGCTGATGTAAATGTACAAATCTAGGTGTAAATCTCTGCATAAATTGACAGCACAATACAACCAGTACCTGTAATGAAGTTGTTTGCTTTCTCAATTTAAGCCATCAACCTAGGGTGTATTTACGATACTCTTTGGCTGCAATGAGACCCAGTTAATATTTGAAAAGGGATGCCTACAGTGGTGCATTATAGACTGCACCTCTGTCCACCAGTGTTTAACGCCTGTAAGGCACTGAGGCTTGCTCGCGTGTCTTAGTATGGATCGAGGTCCCGGCTTACTGTCTGTGATGGCGTGCGTGCGTTCCACCTTGCTGATGCCTCAGACCAGCGGGACAGAAAGTTGCGATGGGTGCGTGCGTGACCAGATACCGCCTCGACGTACGTTTCGTAATCAACGTGAAGACTAAGCCGGGACCTCGAACCATACTAAGACACGCGAGCAAGCCTCAGTGCCGGGTTTGGGGAACTTTTAAAAGTAAGCAGCCACTTGGCTATTTGATGTTATCCCCCCCCCCTTTTTTTTTTTTTTTTTACAATAAACAATATTACACTATGTTGGCACTATTTTCGTTTTTGCATATCTGTTTGGGAAATATCTGCCAATAAGAGACAAAGGTGTAAGGATCCATCCAACCATACAGGTTCACACTTGTTAAAGCGCATTTGACTCCTTGTTTTATATCAATTAAGGGTCAACTCCATCTGGTAAGAAGCCATTTAACTATTGATCACTTCGGGTGTTCACATTAATTGCTGGTGAAGGTGGAACGGCACATTGTTGATTCGATTCCGATCGCACAGGAGATTCTATTAACTTTTATTCTGATAGATTGATCTATGCATGATAGCACTTTATTTCATTTATTTCTAAACACTAAACCTATGTTTAATTTCCCACACTGAGTGGGTTATTCACCCATGTTTTGTGAATGAATTCTACACTGTTCACATATGATATGTTTATTCAACATGTTTTTCACTTAGTATCATTTTTATTTATGTTGATTTTGCTCAGGAGCTGGTGATTTTTTTAATACATGTACTTAGCTTGGTATATATATTATTTAGCTATTTGTATATATTTAGCATTAACTACTAGCGCCCCCACCCCCACATATACCACTGTTTATAATCACTTGATTTATTTGGGGAGGAGCTTTTATTTATTTATTCATTATTATTTGTAGCAATAAGTTGCTAAATGTTGTACCTTCATTAAATTTAACCATATTGCTACACTTGGAGGCAACGTTTTGCTTGTCTTGCAAAGCGGTCTCAAACCAAGGTTTTACTGTAATTCTTCTTTTTTTTTCTTCTTCTTTTTTTTTTTTTTTTTTGTTTAACAGCTCATTACTGCATTCATGGACTTTTTTGCTTTCGGTGAAAATAAATTCTATAATCTTATTACTATCTCAATAAACCCTTTGGATAAATGGAAAATTATTTTTTCTTCCAGTGTGATGACTGGAATATGAATAAGGTTGAAATATTTCTTCTCCCCCTTTTAGGGACAATAAATATGTCAACAAATTTTACTGTCCACTATTATAAAGTCAGGTCGACATGTTATAATATCTTAATGTGTCGCCACTTATGTATGCTTGGCCAATGTCTTGGAAATTGCATATGATTAGAAAATGAAATGTGATTAGCTTATATTATCTCAGATATATTGAGATGAATCAAAAACGGTATAGCACAGATAAAATGTTTACAAATTACTGTTCAGCATGGCGTAGGTCTTATATAAGACCTAAAGTGAAACATTAGTTATATTAAACCTGTGTGTTTAGTTTAATACATTGAATACCATTAAATAAACCTTTTTGTTAACCCCTTTGCGCCTAAAGGTTTAACAAATCTTAATGCCTATGCCCAATTTTGCAACACTTGTGTGTTTTTCAGTAAACCTGTACATATCACAACTACTCTATGTATCCAGGTGGCTTATACCGTGTTTTTTTCAGGACAAATTGGGCTTTCGTCTAGTGGTAAATAATAATGGATATCTTTTGTGTTTGTGTGTGTGTGTGTGTGTGTGTGTGTGTGTGTGTGTTATGTTTGTGTGTGTGTGTGTTTTTTTTTTCTTTGATAAACTGACTCAAAATAGTAAACTTTTTTTCAACTTGCTACTACCATAACCTACCACCAAAGAACAACCCAAAATATATTCTCCTGCTCCTGACGGTTGCAGCAATACCACATATGTATGTTTTTGTTTCCATAGAACAAAGTGTTTTTTTTTTTTTTTTATATATCCTGCCTAAATCCCACTGATACCAATTAAAAAAAAATAATCCTGTCAAATACTGACACTGACCTTGAACCAATCACTAACTCGGCGACCCCACTGAAAGAAGCCCAGTTTAGTGGGGCCGCATATTTGCATATGGTTGGCGCTAAGGGGTTAAAATTCCTCACATCTTACCTACCTGGCCCGGCTCCAGTACCTCCCTGTGTAGACGGCTCTACTACCCGTGTATTTGGCTCTAGCACCTCCCTGTGTAGGCGGCTCTGCCTCGTTTGCAGGGAAATTGTTTACACTCTGATTCTGGATATCTGTGCCTGCCGCGCCCCACTGTGAGTACGTGCTGGAATCTGAATGGTAGCTGCTAAGGACAAAGCTGTCACTTGTAAACAAAATCACTTGTGTTTACAAGTGACAGTGGGGAGCAGGAGCGGAGGGAGAGACTAAGGTGGGAGAATGGAGTTCTGCCAATGGAGGGCCATGTGTGACATATGTGCTCTATAGGCTTGGCTTCCCTCAATGTCTGGTCTTCACAAAAGTTGGTGGTTGTAAAAGAAGGTTGTTTTTCTGGGGGAAAAAAAATATCTATACTTGCCTGCTCTGTGCAATCAAACTGCATAGAGCTGCCCTGAACCTCCTCTTCTCTGTTCCCCTACCACCACTCCTGGATCGATGCCTAAACATTTTTACTTTAATGCATGGAATACTTGTTGTACTACTTGTACTACTTTGGTGTGATTCCAGTACGAGTTTCATCCAAGTAGCACTACATAATTGAACAGAAAGTCAGATCAAACTCGTATCTCACAGCAGTGGGAGCCTAGCCTCCTAGAATATCAGTTCTCCAATTTGCCCAAAATAAATAAAACTGAACGAACCCAGTGCCCGTATATATGCAATTGTAAACCAATAGTAAATGCTCAAGTAGGAAAAGTCCACGTGCAATTGCAGGATACATGTTATTGTGCTCCACCAAATTGCTCTCCAAGTACTTGATCATTCTGCATGTAATGTACACACTGGTGTGTGTGTGTGTGTATGTATATGTGTGTGTGTATATATATATATATATATATATATATATATATATATATATATATATATATATATATATATATATAATCTCTTTCCCATCATAGTGTTTTTCCCCAAAAAAAAGACAACTCGCATGTGTAACCATTCGGACCACCATAGTGTGTATCCCCATTAGAGGCTGCAACTTGTGGATAAGTAGAACACCACTGTTCCCTTAACCCCTTGCCAACCGCACTATAGCCAAATGATTGCTACAGTGTGGCTGGCCAGTTCTGGCAGTGCGACGTATGATGTCCACCCATAATTGTGCACGGTGTGTTCTGTTATCACTGTGTCCGCAGACACAGCTGATCAGAATGAGGTAAAGAGGCAAACAGAGGCTATTTACCACATGATCAGCTGTCCAATTACAGCTGATCACGATGAAAACTAGCTGTTTTTTGGCATTCCGTTCCTCATGCTGACAGCGTGAGGAGAGCAGATAACCGGCTTGTGTAAAGGGGACATCTACACTGTTCAGGTCACTGAGTGTCAGTGTCCTGATTATCAGTGTAAAATTGTAAAGTAAAGAATAAGGTGCTATACATGTTCATGTGAAAAACTGCCACAAAGAAAAACGCTGCATCAAACTTAAATGTGCACATAAATGAAAAAATAAGCAAGCATAAAGTCCATACGTGAATATATCCGAACACTAAAACGGAATGCTCCGAGATAAAACTTCTAGATCTTTCACCACGAGAGCTCAGTATGAAGATGGCCACTCACCAGAGCCGTTTGACCCCTTTTTACAGGACGGTCAAACGTTTAGAGAACACCTAATTGTCAGTGTAGTCCCATCAGTGCCCACCAGTGCTGCCAATTGGTGTCACCTATCAGTGCCCACATGGCTGTGCAATTGTCATTCAAAATTTGACAGCGCTGAAAGCAAAAAATTGGCCTTTTCAGGAAAAGGGGTGAAAGTGTCCAGTAGGCAAGTTGGTTAAGGCTCCGATCCTCTTCGCTACAAACACCGATACCTTCAAGCGGGATTCCACCCGCAATTTTTTTTAAAAAAAAAGTCAGCAGCTACTAACAGTCCATTTCCACTGCCCATTTCCTACTACGCCTGTGTGAGTCTCGTGCCGGCTTGTGAATGGGCGGCTGCTCTCTGAGAACACACACAGTTACCAGAAAGCAGCGCGCCCCATTCACTAGGAGAAGGAGAAAACACACCGCGGTGCCGAAGAGGCAGATTACGGACTTCCGCATAGCAACAGGTATTTCGGGTGAGTATAAATTTTTTTATTTTTTTTTTTAAGGACTTTTGGCCAAATGTTGTTTTCCTGGGTGGAACTCCGCTTTTCAAAAGTCCTGCATTGCTGGCTCTGCTCCTTGCATGTTACGCCACCAGGCGTGGCTTCTTCAATTGGCCCAGCTACCAGGGCCAATTGGATATGGTAATTTAACAAGTAACAGCTGTTTACAAATACACTACAGGGCAGCAGATCCTACAGTTGTACTGGTGATCTTGAAAAACTAAGTGCTATGCTGGTAGGTGGATATACAGCTTTTTTTTTCCCTTCAAATTCCATGGCATAAAAGTGTGTACTTTTGGTTTTTGTTAATCTCCAAATACAGTACAACCTAGAAGTATAGGTCCACAGGAAACTAGAATATGTTTCACCAAATCCTTGTTGGCGTGATCGGAATGCATCCTATATCCAAACTGGGAAAATGCATTAGCAAAAGTTACCTCCAGTGCAGGCCACATGTCTACACAATCAGTAGATCCAGAGATCTAGACATCAGAAATAGGATTTCTTTATAAATGTATTTTTCTTGTAAGAGTTGTTTGGTCCACTCTATTTTAAAATGTTCCCTTTTTAATGGTAAAGAGGCCCCTAAGGTTATAGCGGTGAGGTTAAAGTGACCTTTACAGGAAAATTTCAGATTTGCGTGGTTTGTGGCAAGTTCACTTTAAGTTTTTCATTAAACAAGTGCAATCGTTGCTGCGGAATTCAGACGGAAGCTATTTTTAGGACTAGTGAAACAACGGCTGGTAGCAGACAGATTCCTGGAAAGCAGACGTGTTCTTTACATTACATGTGCAATAAAAGGTTTGATTTGGAGTAATTATCTTGATATGTAAGCTGTGTGTCATGTTCCTGTCAAACTCTGTAATAAATGCACATTGCTTATATGGCTGCTGTAAATTCAGCTTCCTTCCTAACTACTGTAAATTAAACGGATTAACAATGTATAATATCTCTGGGATAGTTGCTATGGGTAGAAGGATGAAAATAAACTTGACTAATTGAGTAAATTGCATACAAAATAGGTTTATCTTTTAAGTAAACATTTTATAAAGTACAGTAGTGATTTGCATTAATTTTAAACTGAACTTGAAGTACTGATTTTCATTTGTTAATGTGAATGTAGCAAAATCATAACACAAGACTAGGTTTTAAAGCTGTGTTCCAGCCGCGTACATTTTTATTTAAAGTCAGCAGCTACAAGTACTGTAGCTGCTAACTTTTAATAGACAAGTGCCTGTCCAGGAAGCCTGCGATGTTGGCCCATTCGTCCACCGGCTCGGATACAGGTGCCGCCATTCCAACTAAGGGAAACGGGCCGTGGAGCCTTCAGGCTTTACAGCCGGCTTCCTACTGCGCATAAGCGAGTAGCGCAGCGCTTTGTGAATGGCCAGCTTGTCTTCTGGTACACACAGGTCCCAGAAGACAGCGGGGGTGAAGGGAGAGGAGGAGGGCTCACCGCAGAAGAGGCCATGACGTCCTGCGCTGTGGCCGAGAGAACGGAAGTACACTTAGTACTTAAAAAAAAATTAGGAAATAAAAAAAATGATATAGCTCTCCAATGAGGGGTGGTCTTCTGTTTTTAAGACCACCTTGTGAAAGTGGGTGGAACTCCGCTTTAAGTGTCTGTGTGTGTGTCTGTGTTGTTGTTTTTTTTTTTTTTTTTTTTTTTTTTTTTTAATGCAAGTCCATGAACCCATATAAAAATCTTTTCCATTGAAGTTTACTTAAAGTAGATCTTCACTGCATCTTAGTACCACAAACCAAAAACACCAATTCATTTTTAATATTCAAAGCAAACTTGGTTGCCCAATTAAACCATTCATTGTGGTTGGCGATGTCTTGTAAGAAAGTTATTCCACTGCATAGCTTGGTGTCATATGGAAAGACTGATTTTGGTATTTTAAATCCCAGACCCTATATCATTTATAAAGATAAAAAGTAAAGATCCCGCAGAGGTGGTAGGATGTGTATGGTCGGTCGTGATTATCCATATTAATCCTTTGGTGGAGATTTGTTTATTGGGCCTGATTGTTCTGCTAGAACCTACAAAGGTGATCCGTACACTACTTTACCCCTGTTATGCATGGAAAATGAATTATTCTGTCATGGAAAAAACCTGTGGCCTCTACTGTATTGGCATGGAAGGTGTTGGTTACTAAAGCATTACTCTTGTATAAGGCCACATACATTGATAGAAGGGGTACCAACTAAGTTTGAAAAATTGTGGGGAGGTTGCATAAATTTGTGACTCTACTGTATCTATTTATATGTTGCTTTGATTTCATGGGGGGTAGGCTGCTAGTTTTCAAGGGTCCCTGTGTACATTTGCCTGTTCTATGGGGAATGGAGTATTTGAAATGTGTAACGGTTTATAATGTAATGTATTGCAGTGCTGAGCGTTGAACTTTTATTATTTTTTCTCTAACTTTTAATAAAGTTTTCATATGCAAGTACAAAACAAAGTCCCAACAGTGAACCCTGGGGTACTGATAACCCTCATTCAGAGTATGAATCATTAACCACTACTCTCTGAACATTGGTCTTTTTAGCCAGTTTTCTATCCATTTACAAACTGATTTTTCCAAGCCTGTAGACTTTGTTTTTTTATTTTTTTCTACCTTCCATGAGGTCTATTGCTTATGTAGCACTACCCCTGAAGGAGCTGCTGGTTTGTTTTGGGTGGCATGTTACCTCATGCATATAGCAGTAATGGAATGTCCACGACGGGTGTCCTACTTTTTTTTTTGTGCTCTTTATTACCCAGCCGGGTAAAAACAATAAAACTTGTGGTGAAGAGTAGAGATGAAGCAGAAGGAGAAATGGCAGATTCACGCGTAATAGTAGGGAAACAGTCCTGCTTCCAACAACACTTAGTCTTCTTCGCCACTCCAGCCGGAGTGGGTACAGTGTACCTGGACAGGCCTCTCTCACTGACCTGGCAGCCAGAGTATCACTCGGAACTTGGAGGAAAAGTCTCTGCCACAGACCCTCCTTAGGATTGAAATAGCGGAGTGAACCCTCCTCAAAAGACTTTGGCCTGGATCTCCTTCAGGTAGTTTGCAGGTTACCGACTGACAGGTGACCAACGTCCAACCTCTCAGTACATGGTTAACTTGATCCCCGGTGGATTGTCGAGACCCTATTGGATCGCCAGCCTCTCTTGGCTCTTCTCAGATAGACACCCCACCGAACAGCTTCCTCTCACTGGGAACACGCTTAGGATCTCTCAGGATTGGGGACCCAGCCGATTTACTGGGGCCCAGGCACAGCTTTAAATGTTCTGGACCAATGTGGTCCCGGAACCAGGAACACTGCATGGCATGCGCACCCCAGCCTGGAAGGCCATTTCTGTGTTCTGGGATGGAATAGAATACTGTTATTAGAGGTCAGTTTATTGGTAAAATCACTGTGTGTGTGTGTGTGTGTGTGTGTGTGTGTGTGTGTGATTATTTATATATATATATATATTCAGGGTTTGACAAATTTGCTTGGAATCTAGGAGCCAGCTAAAAAAGTTAGGAGCCAGAAAACGCGCCCGTCCCGACAAGCTTGCGCGCAGAAGCGAACACATACGTGTGCAGCGCCCGCATATGTAAACGGTGTTCAAACCACACATGTGAGGTATCGCCGCGATTGGTAGAGCGAGAGCAATAATTCTAGCCCTAGACCTCCTCTGTAACTCAAAACATGCAACCTGTAGATTTTTTTAAACCTCGCCTATGAAGATTTTAAAGGGTAAAAGTTTGTCGGCATTCCACGAGCGGACGCAATTTTGAAGCGTGACATGTTGGGTATCAATTTACTCGGCGTAACATTATCTTTCATAATATTAAAAAAATGGGGATAACTTTACTGTTGTCTTATTTTTTTAATTAAAAAAAGTGTAATTTTTTCCCAAAAAAGTGCGCTTGTAAGACCGCTGCGCAAATACGGCATGACAAAGTATTGCAACGATCGCCATTTTATTCTATAGGGTGTTAGGATAAAAAAATATATATAATGTTTGGGGGTTCTAATTAGAGGGAAGAAGATGGCAGTGAAAAATTACATTAGAATTGCTGTTTAACTTGTAATGCTTAACTTGTAATACCAACGGCCGCCACCAGATGAAATTATTATTTTTTTTTTTGCCCCCCTTCAAGACAAGTCGCCAGGACCCTATTTCTAGTCGCCATGGCGACCTGGCGCCCAGGATTTGTCGAGCCCTGTGTATCTATCTATCCTATCTATCTATCTGTTCTGCAGTGTTTACTGGGCTGCTTTCAAACTGAGAAAGCGGAGCAGTGCACCTGCGGGTTACCTGCACTGAGCCATAGACTTCTGTTTATTACCTGCAAGTTTGGTGAGCTTTCTGAAAGTGCACCAAACCTGCAGAATATAATAAGTCTATTGCAAAGTGCAGAAAAGCCATAGGTGCACTGCGTTGCACCCGCGGTGTGGGTAAACTACAGCACATCAGTGTGAAAGCCGCCATTGGCCCCTTTTACACGGTCAGCCCGACCCAATTGGACCCTCAATTCACCTCTAAGGAGCAGCAGATGTAAACCGACTTGTGTCCTACCTCCAATTCGAGCCGGCTGTGTCGGTGTCCACTCTGCATATGCACAGCGGCCATGGACCTGCCATCCGCCCGCTCCACTGATTGTGACCTGCGACCAGTTACCAAGTCGCTTAAGTGGCTCTCGCTCTTCAAAAGGTTGGGCACCCCTGATCAAGATTAACTCCTTCCAAACAAGGCTGCTAGAAAATTTGTTCAGCGCTGATTCGTGTGCTCTGGCAGTAGAAGTCCCGCTGTCAGAATACAATACCACAGCGAGGAGGTTTTTTCCCATCCACCTCTTAGTGTGTTCAGACCTGCTGGCTGATCAAAAACAACTGAATAATGGCCAGCTTTAGGCCTAGTACACACTGGTAGTTTTTTAGTTCAACCCAGTGGGCTGAATGAAGGGGGGGGGGAGAAACAGTACAGCATATCCTCCTGAGCTCTTTAAACAATCCAATGCTAAGCCATCTCCCCTGCTGAGCTATTGTGTACTGACGGGGTGGCTCCCCCTCCAGAACACCAGTCGGCTCTCTCTGACCTTTTATGGCCATGCCTCTGTTCGGCCGGCTTCAGCCGGACTTGCTGGCGTACACATGGGCTGAATGTCACAGGCTGATGCCCCCAGATTTTTGGCCCATGTGTATAGTCCATTTAGTATTAGCAGGGAGCAGGCCTGTATTTAGCAGCATAAAACTGGTATCTAAGGTCCCTGACTAACAAAAAAGATCTAAAGCCTAGAGCGCCACAAGGCTAACATGGAGGGGTTTGTGTGGAGGCAGAAAAAACAAAACTGCCAGATGCCCCTAAAAGCAGCATTAATTTTTATTTTTTTGTGTGTGTTTGTTTTTTTGTTTGTTTTTAGATTTGTAAGTCTGCTTCACACTTTTTTATTTTATTTTATTTTTTTCTGCTGCTAATAGGAAATCTAACCTATTACGCCTATAAAACACTTCTAATATACCTAATCGAGATGCTCAGGTTAACCACTTACCTTCTGTTCAATGTGCCGGGAGATGCCACAATATTAGTTTATTTCTGTGGGGAAACCTTTTATACAAAAACATATTACGTGATGACAGTATATGATATCATGTGATATAAATTGTGGCACCCACTCATGGTCCGATCCTAATGGGTCATAATTCCTTTCTTATGGGTGTATACAATTGCCTGCTAGAAAACCACCCAGTCTGTCCATTTTACCAGAAGTCTAAATATATTTTTTAATAACCAATATTTTGCTTACTAAAGACAGTGTTATGTGGTTAACTAGTCTTCCTGTTATGTTAGTTTCCTGAGTTGTCGAGAAAAGTAGCATCTCATGTCTGCCTTTGTTCCAATAGTTATTTGTTTGCATGCGATATCAATTGTAATGCCTTTGCTTTTATCAATATCATTTAGGAGATCAGATATCCCATCAGCCACAGCAGAAGGTACGGGCGCAGGTAATCAAAAAGGTTAAACAACCTGCAGCCATTAGCTTGTGTATAAATGTATCAGTCTGCATTTTGATGGAATTGATTTCATGCAGCTGGGAATGCTTTGCCTCTTTGTAATATGCTTTGCATATCTTTTTTACTATTTGGCAAAAGCTTTTGAATTTAAACCCTAGATGTGACAGTGTTTACCTAGTATGAAAATTAGATGTTACATTGTGTCTGTGAAAAACATTTTTTTTTCCAGGAAACTTAGAATGTGGACAATTTTGCAGAAATATGCAAAATCAGAAATATATATTTTCGTTTTCTTGGTCCTATATTTAGAAAACCCCATGGGGGGGGGGGGGCAAAGCTAGCTTTTAGCCCATAATTGTACATTTTATCGCATATGGAAAAACTGCCCTGGCAGTGAAAGAGCCAAGTCTACCCTTTCAAGTCTGACAGCAATACCCCCCCCCCCGCCCCCCCAAGCTGGTGATTATCTAAAATAAGAAAACAAATACTGGGGGATTGTAGATATGAGATTTTCCATGTATGAAGAATGTATTCCTTTTTTTTTTCTCTGACTTCCCATGAAAGTTTTATTGTAATAAAGTGTGCAATTTAGTCTTTAAACAAGCTACCACCAGCAGTTCATATAAATTCAACTGTAAAACAAAATTCTGTTCAGTAAATTCCAGTAGAATAGTTAGGCCCTGGCACCCAGGGAATATGTGTCTCCTGTTTATAAACCACAACTGTTGGGCACACAACCACTATTAATGTAAATAAATAAAACTCATATGTTACATTTTAATGGTAATTGTCAAAATTAACTTTTTTTTTTTTGTCTCGATACATTCCAGAAACATCAAAACACCAGGGGTTTGAAATCTTGCAATGTGTGGTTTGATAAAAAAAAAAAAAATTCTTAGGAAAGCAGCCTGTGTAGAATGCTGCAGACAAGCACACTTGCTTTCTGTGGAAGCAGTGGTCTCAATGCAGAGCATCAAAACACGCCTGAGTCAGGCTCCTAGCTATTCCATTAGCATAGCTCATGGTCCCTGCTAATTAGGCAGCTGTAACTTTGATTTAGCCAGGGGCGTTCGCAGGGGTGGGGGGCAGTTGGTGATGGGATATATTGGAGTTGGTCCCCTATACTGTAAAGGGGGACTGCAACAGTACCCTTTTTATATCATAGTGCCCCTTGAAGTTATGCCCCCCTTTTTTTTCTCTCTAATCACAATGCCCCCCCACTCTGCCTCCCCTGCACAATCCTGCCTTTGGCAGGACAGATGCAGGATTAAACCTGTCCTCTCCAGTCTCCTGCCCTGCTGATGATGTCATCCCATCGGTGGCGGAAGGAGTTGCAGATCTGGATCATGTTAACAAGCGGGTGATTACTCGAAAAGCAGTGGTGGCAGTCCCCCACTTACTCCAGGTCACTGCTGCAGGGATGGTGGCTTCCCCCCTCTGTATCCTGGGCCATCTGCTTCTCCTCCCGGCCAATGGGGTCTCAGGACCCATTTCTTGATTGGACGGTAGGAGAAACGGCAAGACGTTATCGAATATTCACTGATGTCTCACAACGGGGTGGGCTCAGGGCGAAGTGCTGTGTGCCCCGAGCCCACACTTTTTTTAAGCAAATTAGAGCCTTGGGCTCTAATCCTGCATCTAAGAAAAAAAAAGTCCATAGAAATCTACCGGCACAGCCTGCATATGGATTGGGGGGGGGTGTCGCCGTGCGCCCCTAATGAGCGACCGCCCCTGATGAAGACTCTTGCTCTCTGCAGATCTCCAGCTCCTCTCGCCCCCTGTTTTGCTGATAGAATGACATAGTTTGGGGGGGGGGGGGTAGAGAGCATGGTCGAATAGTGGGAGGTGACCGGTGATCGCAGTCAGTGTTGGTCCTGCCTGGATGACAGTCGCTGCTTACCTCCCACTGTGCGACCTATTCGTTAACGGTCCACAGACAGGTACCAGACGGGGGGTTGGGGACCCCTGCATTAGGCAGCTCTTAGGACATGCGGCCTGGCAAATGCCCAGTGTGCCCCATGGCCAGTCAGGGCCTGTCCTCAAGTCAAGCTTTTCTACTAGTCTACCATGACTGTAACTGCATAGGGCGTGCATGGTAACGCTTCAATAAGAATCTATGCAGGTGTGACTAGCTGTCATGGAGCTGATTGAAGTAGCACAATTACTGAATAATCTGGCTCAAGCTTGTGTGAACGTTTTGATGGCTATGATAATGGGGTAAAGAGGTTTTCAAGTCTACTTTACAGGTCGATTTGACATTTGGTGCATCTTTCTTGGCACATGAGAATATGACCTTGGTAGCACTTGGAGACTGGCTTGGCCTGCCTATGGCTATAAGAGGTCGAGGGAGCTGCAGCAAGGCATCTGTAAATGAGGTGATTGTCTTTTGTGTATTTGGATTGGTGTAATTGGACAGTTTCCAGAACAGACAAGGTACTCCAGTTCTTTGGATATATTAAAATAAGAGGGAAACTGGCCAGGCAATTGCTTACTCAATATAGAATAGGACTTTATGGAGATATGTTTGTAATCGGGTGAGCATATATAACACAAAGGTTTAAGAAAATACAAAATGTGTTAGTATGATAAAAATTAAATGACAGTCATAAAAACATGTAGACCATTAATGAACGCCGATTACAAAGTTACTAGATGATACTGATGCTGGAAACCAACATGTTTCGCAATTTTGCGTCGTCAGGGCGCCGCATCCATTTATCTTTGTATCTGATCATACAAAACAAAGTACATGTCATTAGTATAGATCTGCATTCAAAAATTGTCATTGTTTAATTCATTACATTTCTAACATTTAATTTAAAATATTTATGCTTACCTAGTCTATGGGGTTCAGGAGAGACCATATACACCACCATGCAGATGCCCACAAATACGACTAGCTCCCAAAGATTACACATCCGGTAGGAGCCAGACCCGCGATTGTCTTTGTGCTCGGCATGCTGGCTGTGCAGCAATGGAGGTAGGATGTGATGCCCCAGATGTGAAAAGTTGATTGTGGGCACCACTCACCCTTTCAGGATTGGGTAAGTAAATGGGACAAGCCTGTGCCTTTCTGGTTATCTGGGCAGTAATGGATGTAGGGTTAATTGCAATATTCAACATAAACTTGGTGTAGTGCTATACCAAAATCTATAGCACTAAATCCTCATTGTATCACTGAAAGTACCAGTGCTGTAAGCAACATGTGCAGCCAATATAGTGTGCAAAATTGCAATCAGATGTGCAAACAAAATTATACATAAACCATAATACGAAGCCAAAATAACAAAAATGGATAAACCGAATGTTCTTGCAATTCCAAAATGTTGTAAACAATAAAGTCTACTTTATATGCAAGTGATGAATAAAGTGCTTTTCCAAAAAGCCGATCCACACCATGCTCCGGCAAAGTATAAAACTAAAGTGCTTCTGTGCTCACACCTTCAAAGGAAATGCTTTATTTTTATGCTTCGCTGGAATGCAGTGTGCAAATAAGGAAAAAGACACTCCAGTTTGAAGTCGCTTCATTTCTTATATCACTTTAAGCAATTTTTTTTGCATTTATTGCACAGATAAGACTGCAAATTATAGGCCTTACAATTGAAAAGTCACAATTGTGTTTTTTATATGGTTTAAGATCATACATTTATTCTATGTATAAATGTATTCCGATATAAGGTCACATATACTAAGGGATTGTGGAGTGCTGCCAACATTCTTCTAATTTTTCTTATTCTGAAGAGTTTTTTGGGTATAGCACTGGATTTGGTAGCGGCTGGATTGATTAAAAAGGGAATCCCTGTGTTTGCAGGTGTATTTTATTGTGTGTGTGTGTGTGTGTGTGTAATAGATATATATATATATATATATATATATATCTATATATATATATATATATCTCCCACTTTTAAGTACACAATAGGGTTTATTTACTAAAGCTGGAAAGCGCAAAATCAGGCTCACTTCTGCATAGGAACCAATGAGCGTCTAACACCCGATTTGGTCAATTAAGCCTGGTAATGAAACCTCAGAAGCTCATTGGTTTCTGTGCAGAAGTGAGCCTGATTTTACGCTTTCCAGCTTTAGTAAATAAATCCCATTGTGTACTTAAAAGTGGGATATCTATATCTATATATAATTTATTTGATCCTAGCAGTTACCGATTTCCCTTGTTCTAAAGTGACCAAGCTAACGCAGATCAGCTTCTGTGCTTTGAGTTGGCAGTTATCATCCTTTGGCTGGCTATTCAGAGTTGCAGGACGCTGCAGAAGTGCAGTTTGCCTGTATTGTGTAGTTCAGCCATTGTAACCCCCCGACCAATCGCTGCCTGCCTCTGGCACACATCCCCTCCCATTGACGGCCTGCCTCTTGAGCAAGCACCCTAAATGGGCACAGCCTGCATTTTGTCTCTCGCTGAACAGACTATGGAATACAGGCACACTGTGTGTCTGCTCGGTGTCCTGTAACCTTGTCTCCACACTATCAGTTAAGATGCATAGAACTGTTTAACCTTTGTGTGGTTTAAAAAAAAAAAAAAGTCAAGAGATCAATTGCACTAAAGCGGAGCTCCAGCCCCCTCCAAAAAATGCATCATCAGCTACAAACACTGTAGCTACTGATTTTTTTTTTTTTTTTTAAATATTGGGACACTTGCCTGTCCAGGGATCCCGTGATGTCAGCAACTCCAGCCGATTTGTCCATTTCTCTCGGGTGCTGCCATTCCTCGTAAGGGAACTGGCAGTGAAACCTTGCGGCTTCACAACTGGTTCCCTACTGTCCATGCACAGAACGTGCTGCGCTTCCTGAATGGCCCGGCAGCGGTGGAAGGAAGGGGGCTGAACTTGTCAAAAAACAGGTTACCCCCCCCCCCCCCCCCCCCACAGGTACCTTTTACAACCCCTTTAACCAAGGAATAATGGAGCACTAGAATACAGGCAGTTTTTATTGATTACGGATAAGTATACTTTTTTGCGTTAAGCTTTGCTGTTAATAAGCTTAAAACTAATGAATATAAGTGATGTAATTCTGGTGGAGATTTCCAAATTGAACAGGGGAATTTGAATGATGTTTAATGTCTTGGAGTAACAATGTTCAGCAGCATATGGTAACAACATACAGTACTTTAAGGACAAGTCTTTGGGATGAGACTTCACACAAGGCAGATAGACAGATGGTAACATGATAGCCTGCTTGGGATCAGGAAGTTGCATAATCTTCTCTTTTGGCACCTCCGGCAAAGTGTTTACTACAGTGTGATGCATTTAGTTGTGAGAACCTTTTAATACGTATGCCATTGGTTCATGGTGGGGAGAATGGGAATTTAGTAAACGACCTGAACATGTGGATTTATTTCTGAATCAGAGTATTGTACAGTTTGGGTGGAAAAGATTAATTGGTTTTAAGCTTTGCCATCATCGCTTAAAGCCTGGTACACGCTAGTAGTTTTTGTCTAGCCCAACAGAGCTGTCGGCTCAGGAGGGACCACTGTACCAACTGGCGTTCGTACAGCGATCTCCCCTGTTTTTCTATTGTGCTCTAACAGGGGGTGACCATTGGCTGAGAAAGCTGATCGGGAGCCAATCGGCAGACCTTTTCAGTCATGCCCCTTCGACAGAAGTCGGCCGACTCCATTACACACAGGCTGAATATCTGCCGGTTTCTGTTGAACTGGCCAATGCCGTCTGACATTTGGGGCCCATCTGTACTAGGCTTAAAGGGGTTGTAAAGGTAAATGTTTTTTCACCTTAATGCATCCTATGCATTAAGGTGAAAAAACATCCGATGGTACTGCCCCCCCCCCCCCCCGAACCCCCGTTTTACTTACCTGACCCCTCGAAAGTCCCGTGCGCGTCAATGTGATCGTCTTCGGTTCCCAGCCTGGCCGTTGATTGGCTAGGCTGGACGGATTGATATCGGCGCAGCCATTTGCTGGCGCTGCTTTCAATCACAGCGGATGATGCGGCGCGCCGGGGAGCGGGGCCAAGTGATACAGTGGGCAGCTATGCCCGCCGCTGTATCACGGGAGCGTGCTTGCAAAAGCTTTCCACCATGCTCGCTCGCATGAAGGTAGAAAGCTTTTGCGAGGAGGAGCCGAGACAGCCGCCGAGGGACCCCGAAGACAGGGTTAGGGGACACTCTGTGTGCAAAACGAGCTGCACAGTGGAGGCAAGTATAACATGTTTGTTATTTTAAAAAAAAGTCTGCCTTTAGTGACCCTTTAAGAGTGGATTTGGGCGTGTTTCTAAAATCCCCCAGCCTCTGAAGCCTGGAGTGTGATCTGGGAGGCTACTATAAGGTGGTGAGGAAGTGCTGTGACTCCTTGTGCCACCCTATTGACTTGCATGTGTGTAGCGTTCAGCCAGCTTGCTGTCTGCTGATTGTTAAGTGTCAGTGCGGTTGCAAAGTGACGGTGTGTAAACATCCCCCTCATTCTATTGCAGCTTAAGAACATTTGGCGAGACCCTGGAAAGCGGCTCAAGTGCAAATTTTTTAAAAAAAGTCACAAGTCTAAATGAGGCCTTAGGCCCGGTTCACATGCCCGAGACTTCGAAGCCAACCTCCCAGCACGACTTCGGCACAACTTTAATACGACTTTAACATAAGTTGTGTTGAACTTTCATCAAATGTAGTGCAGGAACCCTTTTCTAAGTGGGAACCGCTCAAGTTGCTCCTATTAGTACTGTTCCAATGCACCTAATGGGGTGCGACTTGTGCTCTAAAAGTCTCAAAGCACATGTCGCACGAGTGTGAACCGGGCCTTAAGGAAAATTCCCAGAAAACGGTAAAGAATCAAATTGACCAGACAAGGTTTTTTCACCGATTCTAGTTAGTATTTCCCTGAGACCTGCTGTCTGTCATATGGCTCATTGGAAGCGGCACTATCACTACTGAAAAGTCTCCTGACCAGGCATTTGCTGCTGTATGCATGGAACATCTTCTTTTATTCCTATGTAGATGACGTTCATTATGTATCTCCGTATACTCCGTGGGATTGAATGAAGATTATTCCATGCATGCACATTCTGACCCAGACATGCCAAGAAAAAAAAAACAGCAGGGGAGCAATGGGGTCAGAATTTTAAGAAATTTGACTCCCCCTCGCATAAATTACTTGAATGATTGTGGCTGTTGGCATAATTCTTAGATCTGCTGGAAGCGCTGTATCTCAGAAAACATCAGCAGACATATTTTAATCTGTTTGATACAAATAGTGTCTAGCAGAATAATTTAAGGGTGAATTCACATTGTTGTGTTTTTATGTTGAATGGGGCTGCCAAGCATTGCCACGCGGGTTTAAATGTGAATCTATGCACTGGGGTGTGCTAAAAGTGATTTCTAAATGCTGCCCCCCCCCCCCCCCCCCCCAAAAAAAATGGTAGGGCATTTTACCCTGGTGATTCTGAAGTTGTTTATTTTTAACATAAAAAAATATACTTGCCTGTCCTCTGTGCAATGGATTTGCAAAGCGGCCCAAATCCTCTTCTTGGGTCCCTTTCGTGCACTTGGCCCCTCCCTCCCTGTTGCGTGCCTCCGCGCCTCGTAGATTGCTATGGGGACACCAAAGTCGAGCTGCAGCTCCCTGTATACATTCAGACAGAGAGCCACAGCCTGGCCCCACTCTTTTTCTCTCCTCATTGGCTGACTGACTTTGACAGCAGCGGGAGCCAATGGCACTGCACTGCTGCCTCGGCTGCCCAGGAGTGGAGTCCTGGGCAGCCAAAGCTCGGGTAAGTATTAGGGGGGCTGCTGCACACAGAAGGCTTTTTTATCTTGATGCATTAAGATAAAAACCTTCTGCCTTTACAATCACTTTAAAGAATTCATTAGGTTAAAAATACTTTAGGTCAAAAACTTTTTAAACTTTGGAGCTACTTACAATGCATATTTGCTGTTGTGTGCTGTACGGTTACATTGGGGTGCCATTTGGAGAGAATGGCATTGCATCATAATTGTCTGTTCTAGAAATGCGTTTTCTTACACATTACAGCAACACAAGGTGAAATTACACCAAAACATGCCCCTGTTCCTTTAAATCATAACATATCTGATATTTATCTTAGAGTGGGGCTTTTAGACCAATGACGTGAAAAATGAACAAAGCATATCTTTGTTTTTAGTTCAAAGCAGTGTCATTTCTCTGTCTGCATGCCTCACTGGTGAAAGGTTTTCCCAACTCCGAGGGGAGGGGCCCCTGACACACAGCTGTGCACGTTTTGCTGTGTGGAGGGTGTGTCTCCCTTTCCTCCAATCAGTTCTGAAGTTACGCAGATAACTCCTCTGAGCTGTACAGTGTGTGTGTTGTCAGATCCCTGCCCCATCTCTTCTACTGCTGAGAAATAGCCTGTGATCTGTGTGTTTTTAGAAGGCTGTAGAGGAGAGATGGCTGCTGATTTAAACGGGTACAGCTAAATGTAGGCACATTTGTTTAATCTGTCTATCACCTAAGGCCAGTCACTTCACTGGGTATAATACAGGGCACTTTTACCCTCTTCCTGCCCAGGCCCATTTTCAGCTTTCGCCCCTTTTATACTTTGCATAACAGTTGCGCAGTCTTGCAACAGTGTACCCAAATTAAATTTTTATCTTTTTTTCACACAAATATGAATGAATGAATGAATGAAAACTTATATAGCGCGGCACATGCGAACTTAATCGCCTCTGGGCGCTTGTTGTTCCTGTCTCCTTTGGTATCAAAAGAGATGTGTTTTTATCTTTCTCCTGAATGCTAAGTGGTTCTCCTCCAACCGAATGCTGGTTGGTAAAGCGTTCCATAGTCTGGGACCCTGGACCGCGAATCTCCTTTCTCCTTTGGATTTGTAGTTGGCTTTCGGTATCTGAAGAAGATTTTGATTGGTGGATCGCAAAACGCGATTGGGATTATGAGCTTTTATTTTTTCGCATAGATAATGGGGAGCCTTCCCATGGATACATCTATGCGTTAGACAGAGTGCTTTAAAAGTGATTCTGTCTTTTACTGGTAACCAGTGAAGGGATCTCAGTGAAGGTGAGATTGATTCCCATGTTTTTTTCCCAGTCACAAGTCTGGCGGCCGTATTTTGAACGACTTGCAGACGAGCGATTTGGTATTTTGGGAGTCCGAGGTAAAGGGCATTTGCATAATCCAATCTGGAGTTTACAATAGCTCCCACCACGACCGCTATGTCTTCTTTGGGAATGAAAGGAGTAAGTCTGCGTAGTAGGCGCAGCAGATGGTGAGATCCGCTGACCACTGACCCTATTTGTGCATCCATTGTCATGTAGGAGTCGAAGATGACCCCGAGACTTTTGACTTTGGCGCTAGGGGGGATGATTTTGCCCAGAATGGGCGGGGGGGTCCAAGTTGTTGCAGGTAGATTCATACGCTTGGCGTGAAACAGGAGAAGTTCTGTTTTCGCTCCGTTGAGTTTAAGATAACTTTTGTCATCCAGTTCTCTATCAAAGAGAGGCATGTCTCTAGATTGAGGTGGTGATCCTTTTTATTACAAATGCGGAAATACAGTTGCGTGTCGTCTGCATATGAGTGATAAAGCAGTTTTTGGCTGCTGATGATTTCAAAAAGCGGTCGAAGATAGATGTTGAATAACACCGGCGACAGAGGCGATCCTTGAGGGACTTTCTTTTGGTGAAATGAAAGACCCTTTGTCATAATTTTGTAAAGAATGCATATATATTGGTACAGTGGAACCTCGGATTGTGAGTAACATGGTTAACGAGCATTTCGCAATACGGGCACTGTATTTCCAATCCTAACTAAGTTTGTGAATATAAGCAGGATTCGGGCTAAATCGGTGTGCAGTACCATGTTTGGCCTGAGGTGGGGGGGGGGCCGGAGCCAGCCTAAACGGCCGGAAAGGCCTGAGCACAGTTCGGCTGACCTCCGCAAACCTCGGAAAG
The DNA here is from genome assembly GCF_905171775.1 of Rana temporaria. NCBI lineage: Eukaryota > Metazoa > Chordata > Amphibia > Anura > Ranidae > Rana > Rana temporaria. The sequence goes on along the minus strand of NC_053493.1, from coordinate 287,235,529 downwards.
GCTTGTGAACAGAGTCTTTCCGAGGTTTGTCGAGGTCAGCCGAACTGTCCTCGGGCCTCTCTGGCTGTTTCCAAGGCCTGGAACAGGGTTGTATAATGTTTTGTCTCAGAACGAGAGTGTGTCCCATTCGTCTATACAGCGACCCGGAGACAGTTAAGGCTAGGTTATAACTAACTGCTGGGGTGCACCAATGCTGCACGTTGGCAGGCAATTTGAAATCTGTTGGCTCACAACGCACCTTGTGGTCTGCACCCTTTCCTGCAACGCACGTTCGGAATGAATCAACACGATAATATGAATCTAGCCTTAATGAGAGAAATTATGGGAGCTAGTTATGCAAAGTGTGTTTTTGTGTGTGTGTGTGTGTGTGTGTGTTTGTGTGTGTGTGTTTGTGTGTGTGTGTGTGTGTTTGTGTGTGTGTTTGTGTGTGTGTTTGTGTGTGTGTTTGTGTGTGTGTTTGTGTGTGTGTCTGTGTGTCTGTGTGTGTGTTTGTGTGTTTTTTTTTTTATATTATTGTAATAGGTTTAGGATTTTTGTTTTCACGGTGATCTCACTCCCAAGGGAATCACTAACGTAACAAGCACATGGACAATAAAGTGTGAGAAGTCTAATGTCTAGTACGCACGATCAAAAAAATCGGATGAAAAATAACGCTTTTGGATTGATCATATGATAATCTGGACATTTTGTGATTGGCTTTGGAAAGCTGTGTATCAAAGTCCATACAAAAATATCCAAAGGGACGACCGTGAATTTTTCTTGTACGATTTTAGTTTTAATCGGTGAAATATTAGTCCAAAAAAAAAAATGGAAGACCAAGACCACGCATGCTCAGAAACAAACGAATACAATACAACACCTTGCATCACCTTCAAGGTTGTATTCTCTTGTATGAGAATTTTAGTGACTTTGGCAATTATCTTTATTTTCAATATGACACTAGCCTGCAAAAAAAAAAGATCATTGGTCCAATATTCTCATCATGTGTACCAGGCTTAAACCACCATCTTGAATGCTTGTTCCTTTTTTTTTAAACTCGTCAGTCTCAACCCAAATATTTCTATCCTCCTATTTCTAATCTCGCAGGCTCATTTGACGCTTCTATTGTTACAAAGAGAATGATTGTTCTAGTTTAATTTATTCATAAAACAATGAACAGATTGGTTACACAAATTATCTCTATTAACTACTTCTTTCACCTTCATGTAACTTGTATAACACAGATGAACACCGCTGAAGTGTAAAATGTGCTGTTGCCAAGGTCAGTTTCTTGTGATTGCTCGCCTGTGGCAACTACTGCCAGTTGTGACAGACTGAGTCTCAGCAGTCGACAAAGTCACATTGCTGTGCTTGTGGAGGGCGTTGATGTAGGTTATGAACAATACCAGTACCTTGCAGGGAGACTGAATGTCAGAACATTGCGTTAGGGATTCAAGCTCTTCCTTTTGGAAGATAATCTACTGAATGTTTGTTTCTTACTGAAATCCTATCTAATTCATTTAACCAGAGCTTTTTCATTGCAGTATGTAATGATACATTTACATGGCCAACACAAATGTTCCACGTGGTGCGATTTACCCTTTTAATTGGCGGGGGGGGGGGGGTTTAATCTTTAAAATTGTTTTGTTTTTCCCCCAAATGGTTTAAAGGGGTTGTAAAGGTACAATTTTTTTTATTTATTTTTTTCCCCCTAAATAGCTGGCGAGAGAGAAAAAAATCTCCTGCCAGCAGCATCTTTGGAGCGGTGAGAGGAGCGCTGTGTATACCGCTCCTTCCCATTTAAAACAATGGGAAACCGCAACAATACTGCCCGCAATGCGCCTCTGCAGAGGTGCATTGCGGGCGGGAATTAACCCTTTATCGGCCGCAGTGTGAAAGGGGCCTTAAGGTTTGCCCTCCAGAATGGAGCGTGTGTGTGTGTGTGGAAAGACCTTCTGCATGCAGCTCCCCCAATGCTTACCCTTGCCCGATCGCGATCCATTGATGTGCACAAGAGTCTCTGCTCTCCCGGGTCCATTGGCTCCTACTGCTGTCAATCACAGCCAAGGGAGAGGGAGTGAGGGGTGGGACTGATACAGTATATATATATATATATATATATATATATATATATTTTTTTTTTTTTAAATAGAATCCTTTTAAAGGGTATGTTCACCTTTACAGAAACCTCTGTATGGTGAACTTGCACTGGACCCCTCCCTATCTCACCCGGCTCCGCTGTACCTGAAGCCGGCCCTCTCCTGCTGTGACACATTGTATCGCTACCGGTCCAGGGATCCGAAATCCCCCGTGGCTTAATCTCTTCCTAAAAGTACCTTACAGATGGGCATTCTAAATGGTCGGCACCGCTGGGCAGCGTTGGCCATTTAGAACCCACGTAGCCCATCCTGTCAGAACTGGAGAAGAGAGAAGGCAGCAGGGATTTCAAATATCCTGGACTGGCAAAGCAGTGATACGATGTGTCAGAGCGGGAGATTGAAATCTGGCCTTTATGGAGGAGTGGCAAGAAAGCCATAAGAAACCCCATTTGCAGTTTGTGGGAAGCCATGTGGGGGACACGGCAAACAAGTGGAAGAAGGTGCTCTGGTCAGATGAGCCCAAAATTGAAAGTTTTAGCCTAAAAGCAAAACACTGTGTGGTGGAAAACTAACACTGCACATCACCATTTTCTTCAGGGGCAGGGAAGCTGGTCAGTTGTTGAGAAGATGGAAGGAGCCATATACAGGACAATCTTGGATCTTTCACAGGCCAACAGGTTTTCTTCTGAGACTAGGGGCATTGTCCTGGCGAACCTCCACCCAATGCTGTATCTTGGCCTAGGCCAACAAAGCCCAGGCCTAGGGCAGCATGAAAAGAGTCCCCACCGGCTTGCCAGTCTTATGAGGTGGTCTTGTCTAGTGCCCCCATAAAGTGGCTGCACTGTTGCCGGTATGATAGGGATGGTGCAGACACAAGAGTCACTGACATGGTCACCTATACCTGGCAGGTAGGTAGTAGGACTCTCCTGCAATCCTTTGCTTGTGTCAGTTGTACATATTGGGGATTAGGAATCTTAATTTTATTTCTGTTGATTGCTGATGAGAAAAATAAACCGATGGATTTATTTGTTAATGCCCCCAATCCTTCTTTTGCTCACTGCCTGGACCACTTACCTTCATCACCGTGCTACATGTTTTCTGTTGCACCCCTGACATGTTATATCCTTAGTCATCCATAAATTTAGCAAAAATTTGTGCTTAAAGTAGAACTATAGGCAACACTTTTATTTCCATTGTGGATTGAGTAAGGGATGGTTATAGCCCCTGTTTGCCATCTGTTCATTTCTCTTTATTTCCTGCCCCATAGCCAAACAGGAAGTGAAATCTTTGCAGATTAAGGGACCTTAAAGGACCCCCCCCCCCAAGGCCCTCCGAACTAGTGTGCCCATTGGAAAATTTCAGGGCAGGTCTTAAACGGGAAGGGGTGTGGCCTTAATAGGAAGGGGTGGGTCATATTTAAATTGGGGTTTGCATGAGTTTAGTCAGGCCTAGGGCAGCACAAAACCTAAATACACCACTGCCTCCACCCCAAACACATAGCCAGAGTTGCAATGGAATGTTTTTTTTTCTCCTCCCTTTTTTTAGAAGCAACTCAATATTGTCCTATGTCTCCATGCACATTAGGATATTTAGGAGGCATATTTCAAGAGGAGACTCAGAAAAAAGTAGGAAAAATGCTAAACGTGCCTAAACGCAGCATTCAGCAGGAGTATTCAGCGGTTTCAATTGTTTATATTGATTATAATGAGAAATGGGGAATATTTTGGGGCAGGGGGGGCAGCTTCTAAAAGCCAAATGCCCATAAACCAGGGTTTGACAGATTTGCTTGGAATCTAGGAACCAGCTAAAAAATGTAGGAGCCAGAAATTCTCCCGTCCCGCCGAGCTCGCGTGCAGAAGCTAACGCATACGTGAGTAGTGCCCGCATATGAAAGCGGTGTTCAAACCACACATGTGAGGTATCGCCGTGATCGGTAGAGTGAGAGCAATAATTCTAGCCCTAGACCTCCTCTGTAACTCAAAACCTGTACAATTTTTTAAACGTCGCCTATGGAGATTTTAAAGGGTAAAGGTTTGTCGCCATTCCACGAGCAGGCGCAATTTTGAAGCGTGACATGTTGGGTAACATTATCTTTCACAATATAAAAAAAAAACTTTACTGTTTTATTTTTTTTAATTAAAAAAAGTGTATTTTTTCCCCAGAAAAGTGTGCTTGTAAGACCACTACACGCAAATATGGTGTGACAAAGTATTGCAACAACCGCCATTTTATTCTCTAGGGTGTTAGAATAAAAAATATATATAATGTTTGGGGGTTCTAATTAGACAGAAGGAGATGGCAGTGAAACTTCAGGGGAAGCGCTATTAGCATTGCTGGTTTTGTCATACCAACGGCCACCACAAGATGGCGCCAGATCACAGAAGGAAGCATAGGCCTGCAGAAGACTGCAAAACCGTGGCCTCAATTGCCGACACAGCCCGACACAATTGCGAGGTGGGGGCGCACGGAGACACAGGATGGGGTATCCTGTGTCTCCGTGCGCTCCCGCCGCGCCGGCAATTGAAGCCGCGGCTTTGCGGCCTTCTGCAGGCCTATGCTTCCTTTCCCCAGGCGCCAGGTCGCTAATTCTAGTTGCATTTGCGACCTGGCCCTCGGATTTCGTCGAACACTGCCATAAACTCTCCTAAACTCTTGTGCAAAATTAACTACTAGAATTTTTTTATGTTGCCTTTTCTGACCGATTTCAGGCTTTTTTTTTTTTTTTTTCTGCTTCCAGTGAACATGGACTCTAAAAAAAAAAAAAAAAAAAAAAAAACCTTTAAACCTATAGATGAAGATCTGTAGTGCACCAAGTGTTTTGATGACGATAAAAGGATGTGTAAAGCAAACCTATGCTTTGACCATTTAGAGCAAAGGACTAGGGTAGGATCAACTAATTGACCATGAATCGATTATGAAAACAGTTGTCAACTATTTTCATATTCGATTAATCGGCCAGCCGATTAGTTGGCTTGCATGCAGAATGCATTCTTTTACATATCTGGAAATACAGTGCAGCACACAAATGTCAGTAAGTGCCTGGACTTCTGAGAGGAGCAATGCCTCAAGAGACTGTGCAGGAAGTGAGTAATTCTAAAGGCAGAAGTTTTTTTTTTTCTTCTTACTTTTATAGGGGCATTCTATATACTATTCTTTTGCAGCTTGCTTTCGGGGCACTTTGAAGGCAGGAGGAGACAGAAACATTAGTGGGGCACCCCCAGAAGAGGAAAATCAGGGCTGCTCTGTGCAAAACCATTAGACAGAGCGGTTAAGTATCGCATGATTTTTTTTATTTTTTATTTTTTTTAAACAATCACTTTAAAGACACTGCAGGGAAGATAAGCATCTGAACCCAGAAAAGCCACGAATAGAGCTTTCTTTTGGTGGTATTTGATCACCTCCTGTATTTTTTTTTTTTTTTGGTGCTATAATGAAAAGTGACCATTTTGGAAAAAAAAAGAAAAACTCTATTTACTTTTTGCTATAATATCCAAATAAAAAAAAAAAATTCCTCAGTTTAGGCCGATATGTAGGCTACATATTTTTGGTAAAAAAAAAGCGCAATAAGCATATATTGGTTTGCACAAAAGTTGGCGCCTACAAAATAGGGGAAAGATTTATGGCATTTTAGAACTAGTAATGGTGATTTGTGATATTTATCGTGACTGTGACATTGCGGCAGACAGATCGGACACTTTGACACCATTTTAGGACCAGTGACATTATTACAGCAATCAGTGCTATAAATATGCACCGATTACTGTATAAATGTAACTGACAGGGAAGGGGTTTACACTAGGGGCAATCAAGGGGTTAACTGTGTCCTAGGGAGTGATTCTAACTGTGCATGGGAAGGGACTGACTTGGGGAGGAGACCGATTGGTGTTTCTATATACTAGGCACACACTGAGTCTTCTCTTCCCTGTTTACACACACAGATCCATGTCCCTGCTCTGTGACGAGCAATTGTGGCTGCCCGGCAGGCATTGGGGCCACCGGGCACGCGCCTTGGCTCCCGAGTGACGTGGTGGGTGCGTGCCCCCTATACTGCTGGGTAGAAGTGGACATCATATGGTGCCCACCCAGCATGTGGGATCCCACCTGCGGACATCATATGACAATGGGCGGGTAGGGAAGTGGTTAAAATGATCATATCAATGGAAAAAAGTCTGCTTTTTAGTACTACTTTAATATAAGATTTAGATCTCCGCCCTTCATATAGCGTCATGTCTGGCTCCTAGTTGAAAATGCCCATATATCCTACTTCTGAGTGTATTACTATTATATACAGTTGTGCTCATAAGTTTACATGCCCTGGCAGAATTTTATGATTTCTTGGCCATTTTTCAAAGAATAACACAGACTTTTCTTTCACTCATGGTTAGTGTTTGGCTGAAGCCATTTATTATCAATCAACTATGTTTACTCTTTTTAAATCCTCATCACAACAAACTACCCATATGACCCTGATCAAAAGTTTACATACCCCAGTTATTAATACCATGTATTGTGCCCTTTAACATCAAAGACAGCTTCAAGTCTTTTGTGGTATTTGTGGACGAGGCTCTTTATCTTCTCAGATAGTAAAGCTGCCCATTCCTCTTGGGGGGGGGGGGGAGCCTCCAGTTCCTGTAATTTCTTGGGCTGTTGTGCATGAACTGCACGTTTTGAGATCTCACCAGAGTGGCTCAATAATATGGAGGTCAGGAGACTAAGATGGCCACTCCAGAACCTTCACTTTATTCTGCTGTAGCCAATAACAGGTCGACTTAGCCTTGTGTTTTGGATCATTGTCATGTTGGAATATCCAAATACGTCCCATGCGCAGCTTCCTGGCTGATGAATGCAAATGTTCCTCCAGTATTTTTTAAAATCAACATACAGCATTCATCTTGCCCTCAATTTTGCCCGAATGTTTTGTGCCCAAAAAAGCAGCGATCCACCTCCATGTCTCACAGTAGGAATGGTGTACCTTACATCATGGGCCTTGTTGACTCTTCCTCCAAATTAAGCGCTTGGTTGTTGCCAAAAAGCAACATTTTGGTCTCATCACTCCAAATGACTCTGTGGCAGAAGGTTTGAGGCTTGTCTCTGTGCTGTTTGGCATTATGTAAGCAGGATACTTTTTGGCATTTGCGTAGTAATGACTTTCTTCTGGCGACTGGACCAAGCGCATCTTTCTTCAAGTGCCTCCTTATTGTGCGTCTTGAAACTGCCACACCAAATGTTTTCAGAGAGTCCTGTATTTCACCTGAAGGTATTTGTGTTTTTTTTTTTTTGCATCCCGAACAATTTTTCTGGAAGTTGTGCCTGAAATTTTTAGTTGGTCTACCTGACCGTGGTTTTGGTTTCAACAGAACCCCTAATTTTCCACTTCTTGATTAGAGTTTGAATGCCAATTGTCATTCTCAATTTCTTGGATATCTTTTTATATCCTTTCCTGTTTTATACAGTTCAACTTCCTTTTCCCACAGATCCTTTGGCAATTCTTTTGCTTTCCCCATGACTCGGAATCCAGAAACGTCAGTGCAGCACCGAATGAAGGAGGCAAGGGTCTGGCAGGAGTACAGAAACTCATTGACCTTTTATACACACACTAATTTACAAGCAAACTGATCACAGGTGAGGATGGTTACCTTTTATTAGCCATTCAAACCCCTTTGGGTCAACTTGTGTGCATGTTATCAGGCCAAAATCAACAGGGTATGTAAACTTTTTTTGATCAGGGTCATTTGGGTAGTTTCTGTTGCCATTATGATTTAAAGAGTATACACAGTTGATAATAAATGTCTTCTGCCACACACTAACCATGAGTGTAACAAAAGTTTGTGTTATCATTCATATTTTCTGAAAAATGGCCAAGAAATCATAAATTCTGCCAGGGTATGTAACTTGTGAGCAGAACTGTAATATATCTGATTAATTTCACTATTCAAAGTATTAATGAAACCCCTTTTATAGTAGCGATTATCGGCTCTTTCTGTTGGAATAAGGGGTCATTTTATTTAACTCCATTATGACCGTTGATACAAAAAAGCATGCTGCTGCTACTAAACGTATTAGGCCTGGTTCACACCTACGTATGTTTCGGTTTCCTATGGGACACGTTCACATTTATGCTTTTTTTCAACCGCTGCGTGGGTCAAGGACTTTATTTCGACGCAAAACTTAGCTTTTTTTGGCTCAATAGACTTCAATGGAGAAGCTGTAGAAAAGTATGTAGTACGCTGCTGCCGCCATATGCGTGTTTTTTTTTTTTTTTATCTTCCCAACAACAAATTTGCTAAAAGAAAGCATAAGAGATGCAAAACGCTAATTGGCGGCACAATTATATGTGCAAAAATGCACTGCAGAAGCAGATCCAAAGCAAACTGCATAGGTGTGAACCAAGCGTTATGCTGGCCATACAATCGATTTTCAGAAGATAACCATTACTAAAAATCTTTGTAAATTCACTGAATGAAAGGATGTAGTTTGAAAATTTCTTGCTTTTTAACATTTCTTGCTTTTTAACATTCAGTTTTAAAATGAACAAAAACCACATACAGTCTGAAAATTCCTTTGACCAGAATTTCTATTTTGCTCTTTCGAATTTTCCTGTCACTGTGGTCGAAAATGAATGCCGATTTGACAGCACTAACGATTAGAGAATCGAGCGAAGGTTCTTAAAAGGAATAGATCTTTGAAGGAAGGCATTGTTTTTGTATGGCCAGCATAAGTGATGGCAGGCGCAGGGAGCTTATGTCAATCCACCTGCCTATGACAAGGGAGTCTGTCATGCATAATATATTACAGTTCTGTCTGAAAATCTGCAATTAACAAATCCGCTATTCTTGGTGAATTCGAGATTTTGCTCGCTAACCATATAGTTATTTATATTTACCACTGCATATAGATATTTAAGAATAAATTGCCTTTTTTTTAAACTTTACATATTCACTAAATTATACAATACACTGTTTGTTTGTTTTTTTTTTTTTGTTTTTTATTTAAGATTATTATCCGATTAAACCATAATCGGCCAAATAATCAATTATGAAAATAATTGTTGGTTGCAGCCCCACAAAGGACCAGGTTTTCTTTAAGGCCAACTCTGGTCAAATGATTCTCCCTTGTAGTGGGGCTGTGCCCCCACTGACAGGGTTAATTGCTAATTTGTCTAGGACAACAATAAAATAAAAAAGCTTGCCCGATCTGGTAGCTAGGCTGGTCACTGCAGTGTCTGCACCCATGCGCTCTAGCAGTCTTGGATCCTGACGTCATTTAGACCAGAGCAGGGTCAATATCCCTGCTCTGGAATTAAGGCCGCCGAGTGGCAGTCCACTGACTGATCTGGGGGATTGCTGCCTGTGGAGGATCGGGTAACTAGAACAGTTCCTCCACTTCCCTAGACAAAAAAAGATTGAAGTGCAGCCGAACCAGGCTCGTATGGATAACATGAGTATGTTCTGCACTCCTGTGACTCGTTTTTGGCTGATGTCACAGAGCCGGTCCAGGCTTGGGCAAGATTACGATGTCAGGATCCGCCCACATGCCTGAATCGGCACTCCGCTCAGCCCCTGAGAGCCTGAGCCCCCCCCCCCCACAGCCCAGCAGCGCTCTACTCGGGGAGCTCCGAGAACCAAGCGATTCGGCTGTGTTGGATCAATCGATTCTCAGTGTTGGAGTCACCAAGGGACAGATGAAGCATCAGATGGATTTTGCATCTACCTATGTAGGTTTGAGTCTTAAAGCGGAGTTCCAACCACAATTAGCATTTTTTAAATGTATGTCCTTTAATCCTGCGTTTTTATAATATAAATCCGGTCACTTACTATTTTACAATCCGCCACCGATCCGCATAGATTTTCAAAAAAGATAGTTTATAAAACCGCACTTACTTCCTGAAAGTCTTGGATGGGGAGTGATAATTGGACAGCGCACTGCATCCTGGGAAATGATGACACACATTTCCCAGGAGCATTAGAGGGAGATGTCAGAATCCTAGGTGCTTTCAAAGGAAGATTTTGTAGGACCGCATAGCAACAGGCATTTCCAGATGAGTAAAAAAAAAAGTGTTTTTTTTTTTTACTTTTTTAGGTCTAATGAGCACAATAAAAAAATTTGGGATGGAAACTCCACTATACATTTTATTTATTTTTAGCCCCAGGAAAGGAGGAACTTTATGGAAAAAAAAATCAAGCTACCTTTTTATCCAAGCACTTGTACACTGCAATGTATGCATTTTGTTGATGGGATTAGATACTTTAATGTTCTACCACAACATTTTTTAAGAATACTGTTGCGTCTGTATGTCCGTGGTTGGATTCATAAATGTTTTCTGTCCATACATGGACTGAAGATCACCTATTAATTTACATGGTTTTTTTTTTTTGAGCTTCAGCTCCTCTTTAGCAGACTAATCTCTTCTATCTTTGGTACAAATTCATGGAGTACGATTTATATCTAGTCAGCAAGCCCAGTTTACAAGTTTAATAAATGTACATGTTTTATTAATGCAAGCCTAGTGCATCTAGACACATGGCTCTCAGCTATAATTATATTCCACAAGCTTCTGCTTGCTGCACAGTTACCATTAATACCTCCAACATTAGAAGCCAAATGACTCATAAGCATGGATTATTCTGTGTCCCTTATTGCTGTATAATTCAGGGCTGTAGCAACTGAATTAGCATAAAACCACGCTTCATGCTAGCAATAGTAGCTAAAATTACTGCTGTCGTTCATTTTATTTTTTTCTTCAAGATTTTTTACTTTCCCTTTTTGGAAGATGTTAATTTTATTTTTTTAAGTTGTATTTATTGCTTTTTGACATAACAAATACATACAAGACCCGACGGGCCACACACACGAAAAAAAAACTATGTACATTTCTTCAACATTGGCTCTTACCCCCCCCCCCCCCCTCCTTCTGGTCCTCACTCAGTGATGGGAACAATACAATTATAAGGCCACCAACTCTCAGTAACAATCAATGTTTGTATGGACATGTCAAGCAGTTATAAACATATTACAAACATAATAACTCTTGCTGCAGGTGCATTCTATCAGGTGCCACTCGATCCGCTACCGTAATTTCACTGTTCATTCAACTGCCCCACACCTTATCAAATTTCTGAGGTATGCCCCTGCTAATGTACGTGGCTTTGTAAAGAGGTGCAGTCCTATTAACCACGCCCTTCCACGCTGATACAGATGGAGGATTAGGCTTTTTTCACGATGGCACTATAATTTTCCTGGCGTAATAGATTAGAATCGTCGGCATAGTACGAGTCCCTCTCTTTTGGGGCTAGATTATCTACCAATCCCAAAAGGCACACCTCTATGATGGGCTGTATGAGAATGGCGGTTACTTCCGTTATGCATTCTGTAACCCCCTTCCAGAATACTTGGATGGCCAAGCAACTCCAAAAGATATGCATGAAATCGGCAGTGAGAACTGCACCACCAGCAACCAGGCGACTGGGTAGGGAACATCTTAGCCAGCCTAGCTGGAGTAATATATATGTGATGTAGACATTTAAATTGTATTGGTCCCTGGCAGATACCAATCTGGTAAAATTGATGTCCCAAATATCATCCCAGTCATCCCCGTCGAAGATATGTGTTTTAAAGGTACACCCCAAGCCAAAGTAATCCTTCAGGTGTGTGTGTGTGTGTGTGTGTGTTTATATAGAGTGAAGCCAACTCGGGATAAACATGAAGAAAAAAAACAAACAGAAAAAGTGCCTCTGAGTAAACTGTTTATTGTAATTGCAATAATTTATATCCAACACTTGCATAAAGGTAAATGAAGCGATGCTCGGGTGGGGCAGTGTCAATATCCTAGCTGGTGCGGGATCCAGGGTCATAAGGTACATCCGGTAGTGTCCTCAATTCCCGGCTGTAATGGCCATGCAGAGCCGGGGAGAGGTCGACTAAGTCCGTTGATGGAGGTAGCGGCTGAACCGATGACTCGTGGACCGGCGTGTGACGTCAGCTGGATACGATGAAAGCAGGGAACCACGACGCGTTTCAGAGCATTCGCAAGTCCTTTGTCAAGTGTTGACAAAGGAGCGCGCATGCTCTGTTCCTGACTTGCGCATGCTCTGAAACGTGTCGTGATTCCCTGCTTTCATCATATCCAGCTGACGTCACACGCCGGTCCACAAGTCATCGGTTCAGCCGCTACCAACAGACTTAGTCGACCTCTCCCCGACTCTGCACGGCCATTACAGCCTGGAATTGAGGACACTCCTGGACGTACCTTATGATCCTGGATCCCGCACCAGCTAGGATATTGACACTGCCCCACCTGAGCATCGCTTCATTTACCTTTATGCAAGTGTTGTAATTGCAATTATGTATATCTCCATTAAACCGTTTACTCTGGCTTTTTCTGTTCGTTTTTTCTTCAGGTGCATACAGAACGGTCTACTTGCTCAGGGCTTCACTTTTTCGTTCAGGCGTACCCGTAGTACACATATCCTTTCCACTCCTTACTATCCCTAATTTGACGATCTGTGAAACCTCCCTTTTTATTTTTCGTTTGCTGCCTAAAAGTGCTGTTTAAAGGAAAGGATTAATTTTAGTCTCAATACCGTAGAATTGTACAGTAAAACCTTGTATTGCAAACCTAATCCATAGCACTTGTATCTCAAAGCGAATTTCCCCATAAAATATAATGAAAACTCGAGTGATTCATTCCACAACCATTTAATCATTGGTCTTTCCGTTTTTTATAGTCCATATAGAAAGTTTATAGCAATGGTATGTAACCATAAAAATGTCCATCCACAAGGGGATTAGAAGCAAAATCCAGCAAGAGCATGGTTGCCTCACAACCTGGAATTAACATGAATTGTTTGAGGATTTGCATCATTTCATTTACAGAACATGCCCACAACTTTGAAGATTTTTTTTTTTTTTATATATAGTGAAGCAAACAACAAATAGGACAAAATAACAGAAAAAGTCAATGTGCATAACTATTCACCGCCCTAAAGTCAATACTTTGTAGAGCCACCTTTTGCGGCTATCACAGCTCCAAGTCGCTATGGATAAGTCTACGAGCTTGTCACATCTTGCCACTGGGATTTTTGCCAATTCCTCCTAGCAAAACTGCTCCAGCTACTTCAAGTTGGATGGTTTGCGCTTATGATCAGGAATCTTTAAGTCTGACCACAGATTTTTCTATTGGATTGAGGTCTGGGCTTTGGCCATTCCAACACAGTTGCATGTTTTCCACTTAAACCACTCAAGTGTTGCTTTAGCAGTGTGTTTGGAGTCATTGTCCTGCTGGAAGATGAACCTCCGTCTTGGCCTCAAATCGCACAGTGGTACAGGTTTTGCTCTTTCCCTCAACTCTGACCAGTTTCCCAGTCCCGACTGCTGAAAAACATTCCCACAGCATGATGCTGCCACCACCACGTTGCACTGTGGGGATGGTGTTCTTTGGGTGATGTGTTGGGTTTGTGCCAAACATAGCGTTTTCTTTGGCCAAAAATATACATTTTAGTCTAAGACCAGATCGCCTTCCTCCATACATTTTAGGAGTCTCCCACATGCCTTTTTAGCAAACTCAAAATGTGCCCTTTTGTGTTTTGCTGAAGATAATGGCTTTCTTCTGCCCACTCTGCCATAAAGCCCAACTTTATGGAGGGTACGGCTTATTGTCGTCTTATGTACAGATATTACAGTCTCTGTGCTGCCTCTCTGATTAATGCCCTCTTGCCCAGTCCATGAGTTTTGGTGTGCGGCCTTCTCTTGGCAGGTTTGCTGTTGTGCCATGTCCTTTCCATTTGGTTATGATAGATGGTGCTCCTAGGGATCATCAGATTTGTATTTTTTTTTATTTTTATTTTTTTATAACCTAACCCTGACTTGTACTTCTCAACAACATTGTCCCTTACTTGTTTGGAGAGTTGCTTGGTCTTCATGGCAGTGTTTTGGTTAGTGGTGCCTCTTACTTAGGTGTTGCAGCCTCTGGGGCCTTTCAAAAAGGTGTGCATATGTAATGGCAGATCATGTGACACTTGGATTGCACACAGGTGGACATCATTTCACTAATTATGTGACCTCTGAAGGTAATTGGTTGCACCAGAGCTTTTTATGGGCTTCATAACATGCCAATTATCCGTTTTTTATTTCTGAAATACTTTTATGTATATATTTCTCTTATCGTCCATGGACAGACACGACTCCTTAAGTCTTGACAAGTGGGTTATGTTCCCTGTTTACAGGAGAGGACTAGGCAGAAACATGTTAGATAATTAAATGTTACATTAACGGAGTTGAACAACCCCGCCCAGACATAACCCTCCTCACTGCAGCATGCAGCCTCCGTTTCGTTCTGCCTAGCAAAGGAGAAGGACGTATGGCTCCCTTTTGGGCCCAGCGTCCTGAGGAGAAATTTAATTTAATTTTTTCCCACCCCTCCTTTTTTGACACTGCTTGGGGATGTCCCACTTGTCAAGATTTAAGGAGCTGCGTCCGTCCATGGACGATAAGAGAAAATAGGATTTTTTGTACTCGCCATAAAATCCTTTTCTCTGAGTCCATGGACGGACACAGCTCCCACCCCTCCTTTTTAGGTTTGTACTCCTTGTTACGAACTGAGGCTGCATACTGCAGGGAGGAGGGTTATGTCTGGTGAGACCGCCAAAAAATATTGAACTAAAGGCTCTAATGTAACAAAATGGGTAAAAAGACAGGGGGGGGGGGTGAATACTTTTGCAAGGCACTGTATGAATTGCAAAAAAGCATTTTACAAGCATTGGAACACAATCATAAATGCGCTTACCTAAAACTAAGATCAAAAGGAAGAAGGGGATTAGGGAGAAGGGAGGGAAAGTCGGGAGACGAACAGTCAGGAAAGTGGGAGGGGGGAAGCCAATGCTCACAAACCCCAGGCAAGAAAATGCAAAGTTAATCGCATAGCACATATTTTAAACTGCTGCAGTTTGTGGTCTGACAGCTGTCCATTGATGTGTGACTGGGTTCTAAGAGTTTTGGGCATACCAAACAAAGTGAACGAGTTAGGGTTGTGTAACAGTGTAGGGGCCAGGAAAGTGCAAAATTCCTCTCTCAAGCAATACCTCCTTCACTTTACCCCAAACTGCATGATCGGCCCTCCTAGAACAAATCTTTCCCCCTTCCTAATCCACCCTCCAAATCCTTTCTTGCAGCACAATCCCCCTTTCATCCCCACTACCCCCCCCCCCCATCCCAGCACAAATCCTCCTTCCCCCCAAATCCTTCCTCTCGGCACACAATTCCTTCCCCCTCCTCAAACCCTCCACCATAAATCCTCCTTTCCCCAGTCCCACCTCGCTGTTTATTTAAATTTTGTATTTTTTTGCTGCAGCATGTGATGGATATAGATACAGTTTTTTGTTCAAAATTATTCAACCCCCCAATGCTGTAAAGGGTTTTAGGGAATTTAGTGTACATTTGTAATTGTATTCAGAATGAAATCCTACAAGGACTTCTTAAAGAACCATATGCAACTAAAATTACATTAATTGGTTTTGTAATACAGTAGTAAATGTTTGTCTATTTTGTGAATTCTTCATTTACACAATTATTCAACCCCTTAAAGACTACCACTCTGAAGAACAGAGGTTCATTGAAGTGTTTTCAATCAGGTATTGAAAACACATGTGGATGTCAGGGAGCAGCAATAAAGCCTAATAAGCACCAATTAGGCAGTTTTTTAAAATGACTGTGATACTCGGCTCCTTCTAGACATTTACTGGTGTGGTTACAAACATGGTGAAGTCAAGAGAATGGTCCAGGAAGACAAGAGAAGAGGTGATTACTCTTCACAGGAAGGGCAATGGCTATAAGAAGATTGCAAAAATGTTAAACATACCAAGAGACACCATAGGAAGCATCATTCGCAAATTCAAGGCAAAGGGCACTGTTGAAACGCTACCTGGTCGTGGCAGAAAGAAGATGCTGACTTCGACTGCTGTGCGCTACCTGAAGCGTAGAGTGGAGAAAAGTCCCCGTGTGACTGCTGAGGAACTGCGAAAAAGATTTTGTCAGATGTGGGTACTGAAGTTTCTGCTCAGACAATACCGCGCACACTGCGTAATGAAGGCCTCCATGCCAGAACTCCCTGGCGCACCCCCTTGCTGTCTCCAAAGAATAAGAAGAGTCGACTGCAGTATGCCAAAAGTCATGTGGACAAACCACAAGTTTTGGGATTGTGTTCTGTGGACTGATGAAACAAAATTAGAACGGTTTGGGCCCATGGATCAACGCTATGTTTGGAGAAGGAAGAACAAGGCCTATGATGAAAAGAACACCTTGCCGGGGGTCAATTATGGCAGGGGGTCAATCATGCTTTGGGGCTGTTTTGCTTCTGCAGGTACAGTGAAGCTTCAGCGTGTGCAAGGTACCATTAATTCTCTTCAGTACCAGGAGATATTGGATGACAATGTGATGCAGTCCGTCACAAACCTGAGGCTTGGGAGACGTTGGACCTTTTAACAGGACAATGATCCCAAGCATACCTCCAAGTCCACTAGAGCATGGTTGCAGATTAAAGGCTGGAACATTTTGGAGTGGCCATCGCAGTCACCAGACTTAAATCTGATTGAGAACCTCTGGTGGGACTTAAAGAAAGCAGTTGCAGTGCGCAAGCCTAAGAATGTGACTGAACTGGAGGCTTTCTTTATTGTACATCACGGGACACAGAGCGGCATATTCATTACTATATGGGTTATATGGAGTACCTTCAGGTGATGGACACTGGCAATCTCAAAAACAGGAAGTGCCCCTCCCTATATAACCCCCTCCCATAGGAGGAGTACCTCAGTTTTTACGCCAGTGTCTTAGGTGTTGGTCATGGTTTAGCTTGCCTCCACATCCTTGGGATTAAGGTGGGCTAACCGGTTCTGTCCAAAGGCCTCAGTGCTAAAGTGGTCAGCAACCGGACCCCAAACCATTGGGGTATAGCCCATAATGCTTTCTGTCACAGAGAGCTGGACTCTGGGCCCAGAACTTAGAAACCTTTGGGGGCCTAATGTTTCTGTTGCCAGGGTGCTATATGGGCCCAGGACAGTGGATCCTTCATAGGAACCCAGGGCCTGAAGGTCTAGACGCCCCACGGAGATGGGGGAAGATTGGACCTCTTGCTGTGCAAAGTCCTGCGGCATGGAGCAGGTAAGTGAAGGGGAAACTTGCGGAACTTGGTTCGCAGCAGGTTTTTTCTGGGGGAAGGTCACAGCGGGACATGCCTATGGTTTATGCGCTGCATCTGGCAAGGTGAGTCACATATCTTAGGATAGGATGACTCTATATGTGTATATTCCCCATAATTGTGACCTCCCTGGTAGTATTGCAACTGGTGCTAGAAGCATTGAAAAGGGCCTGTGTGTATAGTGACAATTCTCTCTGAGAGAAGCCCCTGGGAATCTATTGAGGTTTCTTATATAGAGGGAGTGAATGCTCTTACCTGCAAGCCTGCTCAGAGAGGTCCAGGCGGTTGCTGCAGAAAAATAGATGCCGCTCTGTGGATCCTGGCCTGGACGGCAGGATCAGCCTCTGACCTCCTCGTGTGTGGCCCCCCCCCCCCCCCCGCCGACGCGCGCGTCCCCGTGATATGGGCGCAATTTCGTGCCGTTTTTCTGAAGGGGAAGGGCGGGCCCGTAGGTAAAAGGAAGGGGCGGCCCTTCCAAAAAAGTTCCCAGCTCAGTGATGTGTTGGAACTGAGAGAGGAAGGACCAGAGCGGCAGAGTGGGGCGCCGAGGACACACAGTGGCCAAAGAAGAGTATTACAGTCTTCAAAAAGACTGTCTTTCACCCTAAAGATAGGGTTTCTTTTTCTTTTCAGCAGTTTTTATTGGCAAATACTACTAAAGGGGGACAGAATGGTTTTTCTTTCTTTGGTTTAAAAAAAAAAAAAAAAAAAAAGAAACAAACCAAGATTAATAAGGAAATGCATTTTTTTCCCCAGAAAGGATTTTTGGGCAACAACTATTTATTTTCCCAAACACCATTAAGTAGCGGGCGTACCTCGGTATTGTACCATGGCATCTGGTTCGGAGGGTACAAAAGGTGGGGATTCCCCCAGAGGGTCCGGGGTCTCGGACAAAGTCTTACCGCTACTTTCCCCAGAAGGAGCCTTGGTGAGACCATCGGGATCTGGGGCTGGAGCTGGCACGGGTCAGTCCAACCCTAGGGTGGTCACGGACGAGGTACTGTCCACCTCTCTAAAGGAGATGGAAAAAAGAATGGAAAAAATGATAGCCAAGGCTATGCGGGGCAGAAAACGGAATAGATCTCCGTCGCCCGAGCGTGAACCCTCAGATGAGGAGGTCCCTTCCGCAGAGGAATGGGAAGACCTCTTGGACAAGGACCAAGTAGGTTCAGGGATCGAGGATCCGGGTACGGAGGAGTCTGGCGCAGCCTCCCAAGGGGAGAGCTGGTGGGTTCAAGTTTTAACAGACTTGGTCCATAGGACGTTCAACTTGCCAGTACCAGATCTCCAAGTATCAACGGTCTCAGCTTTGGGCTCACTAAGAGCGCCTCAAACCAATGCGGTTTTTCCGATCCATCCTCTACTAGAGGAAGTTATGTTCCAAGATTGGGCCAAGCCAGATAGAATCTTTGTACCACCAAAGAGATTCTCTGCCTTATATCCTATGGAAGAGAAATTTTCCAAGAGATGGGCAGCCCCGGCTGTAGACGCAGCCATCTCATGTGTTAACAAGTCTTTAACATGCCCTGTAGAAAACATACAGGTGTTCAAGGATCCGGTTGATAAACGCTTGGAAACGCTACTTAAAACCTCCTTCACTACTGCAAGAGCAGTAGTGCAGCCAGCTGTGGCTGCAATTGGGGTTGCGCAAGCATTATCGGATCAAGCTAAGCAGATGCTTAAACTTATTCCTGCCCAGCAGGCAGAAGAATTTTCGGACGTCCCTAGGGCCATACGCTTTACGGTAGATGCGATTAAGGATTCGATCCAGCAAGCGTCACGTCTATCATTATCCCTTATCCATATGAGAAGACTCTTATGGTTAAAGAGCTGGGAGGCAGAGCCCCCATGCAAGAAGCTCCTGGTAGGGTTCCCCTTCCATGGAGGACGACTCTTCAGAGAAGACCTGGACAAATACATCCAGACCATTTCAAGCGGAAAAAGTACTCTTTTGCCCACCAAGAAGAAGTTTCGGGGGCCTGCGTTTAAACGACAGTACTCCCCTGGGCAGGGGCCCTCCAATACCAAACAGTATCGACGGCCTCCTGCAAGATCAAATTTTAACAAGTCGCAGGGACAGGCCGGCGCAGGCAAGAAGCAGTGGTTTCGCAAGCCAGCAAAACCAGCCCCCAAGCCGGCCTTATGAAGGGGCGCCCCCACCCTCGAAGGTGGGGGGAAGACTGCGTCTCTTTACAGAGGTTTGGGAGGCCAGCATTCCCGACAGACGGGTACGGTCCTCCGTGGCTACAGGCTACAAACTAGACTTCCTAAAGTTTCCTCCTCCTCATTTTCAGGAGTCAAGAGTACCAAACGATCCGAAGAAGGGAGCCGCATTAAAGCGGAGTTCCGGCCACAATATTAAAAATATAAACTTTTTAAATATGAAAACCCCTGTAATACACAAACTTAATGTATTCTACTACAGTTAGTCTGTAAACTAAGGTCCGTTTTGTTAGGTTTTTACAGCATTTAGACACTTTATAAAACAGAAATTGACTGGGGCCATCTTAAGTGTGGGCATCATGAAGCCAGACTGTATGACTTCCTGGATTTCAGCCTCGCACATGCTCAGTGCTGTACAAGCAGTGTAATGGTTTCAGATCAGGTTTCAATAGCAATGGGAGTGCCAGAGGAAGTTACCGCCCCATATCTATGCAAAGCAAACCTCTCCTCCCCTCCCCTCCCCTTCTCCTTCCAGGAACCAGTAAATATAAGAAATCATTTGTTCCTGTGCAGATATATCTACATAACAAGATGATATATATCTCTTGTTATATATGTGGTGTGTATACATATACCAGACATGTGCACTGTCAATAAATTCATTTTGTTTAGTTCCGTTTCGCATTAGCCGTTATTTCGTATTTTGTGCCCGAAACTCAATTCGGATTCGTACGCTCATAATGAGCACAGCAGGAGTACAGGCACAGGAAGTCAGCACACAACAGGGATGGTGGGAACCCTTCATGAGGGGTTCCCACCATCCCTGCACTGACTTCCCGGGTCTGTACCCCCGCTGTGCCCATTATGAGGGGTTCCCAGCCATCCCTGCACTGAGTTCCCGGGTCTGTACACCCGCTGTGCCCCATTATGAGGGGTTTCCACCATCCCTCTGCTGAGTTCCCGGGTCTGTACACCCGCTGTGCCCCATTATGAGGGGTTCCCACCAACCCTGTGCTGAGTTCCCGGGTCTGTACCCCCCGCTGTGCCCCATTATGAGGAGTTCCCACCATCCCTGTGCTGAGTTCCCGGGTCTGTACCCCCCGCTGTGCCCCATTATGAGGGTTTCCCACCATCCCTGTGCTGAGTTCCCGGGTCTGTACCCCCTGCTGTGCCCCATTATGAGGGGTTACCACCATCCCTGTGCTGAGTTCCCGGGTCTGTGCCCCATTATGAGGGGTTACCACCATCCCTGTGCTGAGTTCCCGGGTCTGTACCCCCTGCTGTGCCCCATTATGAGGGTTTCCCACCACCCCTGTGCTGAGTTCCCGGGTCTGTACACCCGATGTGCCCCATTATGAGGGGTTACCACCATCCCTGTGCTGAGTTCCCGGGTCTGTACCCCCCGCTGTGCCCCATTATGAGGAGTTCCCACCATCCCTGTGCTGAGTTCCCGGGTCTGTACACCCGCTGTGCCCCATTATGAGGGGTTCCCACCATCCTTGTGCTGAGTTCCCAGGTCTGTACCCCCCGCTGTGCCCCATTATGAGGTGTTCCCACCATCCCTGTGCTGAGTTCCCAGGTCTGTACCCCCTGCTGTGCCCATTATGAGGAGTTCCCACCATCCCTGTGCTGAGTTCCTGGGTCTGTACACCCACTGTGCCCCATTATGAGGGGTTCTCACCATCCATGTGCTGAGTTCCCGGGTCTGTACCCCCTCTGTGCCCATTATGAGGGGTTCCCACCATCCCTGTGCTGAGTTCCCGGGTCTGTACACCCGCTGTGCCCCATTATGAGGGGTTCCCACCATCCATGTGCTGAGTTCCCGGGTCTGTACACCCGCTGTGCCCCATTATGAGGGGTTCCCACCATCCATGTGCTGAGTTCCCAGGTCTGTACCCCCCGCTGTGCCCCATTATGAGGAGTTCCCACCATCCATGTGCTGAGTTCCCAGGTCTGTACCCCCGCTGTGCCCCATTATGAGGGGTTCTCACCATCCCTGTGCTGAGTTCCCGGGTCTGTACTCCCACTGTGCCCCATTATGAGGAGTTCCCACCATCCCTGTGCCGAGTTCCTCCTGCTTCCTTCTTCCCCCAGCACAGCACATTGCCACCATAACATTGCCCACCGCATCGTCTCCGGCACAGCACCCCGCATCGGCCTCGGCACCCTGCATCGGCCTCGGCACCCTGCATCGACCCCGGCACCCCGCATCGGCCTCGGCACCCCGCATCGGCCTCGGCACCCCGCATCGACCCCGGCACCCCGCATCGACCCCGGCACCCCGCATCGACCTCGGCACCCCACATCGGCCTCCCACATCGGCCTCGGCACCCCACATCGGCCTCGGCACCCCGCATCGGCCCCGGTACCCCGCATCGGCCTCCCGCATCGGCTCCGGCACCCCGCATTGGCCCCAGCACCCCGCATCGGCCCCTGTACCCCGCATCGGCCCCTGTACCCCGAATCGGCCTCGGTACCCCGCATCGGCCTCGGTACCCCGCATCGGCCCCGGCACCCCGCATCGGCCCCGGCACCCCGCATCGGCCCCTGTACCCCGCGTCGGCCTCGGCACCCCGCATTGGCCTCGGCACCCCGCATTGGCCTCGGCACCCCGCATTGGCCCTGGCCCAGCACCCCGCATCGGCCCATGTACCCCGCATCGGCCCCGGCATAGCACCCCGCATCGGTACAGTGAGGGCACAGTTACGGGCACAGTTACGGGTGCAGTGAGGGCACAGTTACGGGCACAGTTACGACAGCGTTGGGCACAGTGAGGCAGCGTTGGGCACAGTGAGGGCACAGTTACGGGCACAGTGTTGGGCACAGTGAGGGCACAGTCAGGGCACAGTGAGGGCAGTGTTGGGCACAGGGCACAGTTACGGGCACAGTGTTGGGCGCAGTGAGGGCACAGTGTTGGGCACAGTGAGGGCACAGTGTTGGGCACAGTAAGGGCACAGTGTTGGGCACAGTGAGGGCACAGTGTTGGGCACAGTGAGGGCAGCGTTGGGCACAGTTACGGGCACAGTGTTGGGCACAGCGAGGGGCACAGTGAGGGCAGCATTGGGCACAGATACGGGAACGGTGGATTGGAAGCTCGCTCTCCCACTAACTCTGTGACACCAGTGCAGAGTGGGGAGAGTTACAGATCATCAGGATGACAGAGGAGCGCATCTCTGATGGATCTGTATGTGAGAACACCCGGTCGTAGTACTGCCCCGCCTCCCTGCACTAGAATTGTAACACACAGTGCAGAGCGCGCTGTTTCTATGTACAGGGAGGCGGGGCAGTACTACGAGCGGGTGTTCTCACACACAGATCTATCAGAGATGCGCTCTGTCATCCTGATGATCTGTATCTCCGCAAACCGGAGACAGACAGACGGCGGGCGGGTGGTGGAGGCGGGGGGGCGGTGCTAGCAGGGGGGAGTTGGAGAGGAGGAAGAGGACACCACCTCTATGGGCGGCACTGTCCTCCCTCCCGCCCCCCCGAGATTCAACTACTGTACGGCGCGGCGCTCGTTCAGCCCAGCCTCCTGGGATTGATGACACACATCACCCAGGAGGCATAGCAGCGCTGGATGCGGCGGAGAAGCCATCCGCCGCAAAGGGAAGACAAACTCACAGGAATAAAACCGTGAGTTTGTCAAACAAAAAAAAAAAACATGCCAGTTCTATTTAAGGGGGCAGTGTTAATTACAATGCAAACAGGTTGAAAAATAGGGTGGAACTCCGCTTTAATAGCGGCATTGAATCATCTACTCTCTCAGGAGGTAATAGTAGAGGTACCAGTCCAAGAACAGGGGCTGGGTTTCTACTCCAACCTATTCATTATCCCAAAGCCCAACGGCGATGTCAGGCCAATTTTGGACTTAAAAATGGTAAATACATACCTAAAGGTCCGCTCATTTCGGATGGAATCCGTGCGGTCAGCAGTTGCCGCACTTCAGAAGGACGATTTTATGGCATCCATAGACATAAAGGATGCTTACCTTCATGTTCCAGTTTACCAGCCACATCAAAGATTTCTACGCTTCTCGTGGCTCTACGTCATTTCCAATTCATGGCGCTTCCCTTCGGGTTGGCTACGGCCCCCCGGGTGTTCACGAAGGTCCTAGCTCCAATCCTAGCCAATCTAAGGATTCAAGGGGTCACGATCCTAGCATACCTGGACGACCTCCTAGTCATAGATCACTCGTCTCCTGGCTTGGAACGAGCAGTGGCCCTCACAGTCCAGTACCTCGAGAGGTTCGGCTGGGTCCTAAATCGAGAAAAATCAGCATTCCAGCCCACAAGGCAGTTGGAATATCTCGGCATGAGATTAGACACAGAACAACAGAGGGTGTTTCTGCCTCTGATAAAAGTCAAAGCCATCAAGGAATTAATTCTACTGGTTCTAAGCAAGAAGGAACCAACTGTTCGCCTATGTATGCGGTTACTAGGCAAGATGGTGGCCACATTCGAGGCGGTACCGTACGCCCAGAGCCACACTCGCATCCTGCAGGCAGCCATCCTGTCAGCCTGGAGCAGGAGGCCACAGGCCTTAGATATCCCTTTGCCGCTCTCATCAAGAGTCCGACAAAGTCTGTGTTGGTGGTTAGACCCTCAGAATCTACTGAAGGGGAAGTCTTTCAGCCCAGTGGCTTGGAAGATAGTAACCACAGACGCCAGCCTAACAGGCTGGGGAGCAATTTTGGATGGTTGCACTCGCCAAGGCACTTGGGCAAAGCCAGAGAAGCAGTTGCCCATCAACATCTTGGAGCTCAGAGCTGCTCGACTAGCCCTCAGGGCTTGGACGTCCAAGTTGCAGGGGTTCCCGGTGAGAATTCAATCGGACAATGCCACGGGAGTGGCATACATAAATCACCAAGGGGGAACCAAGAGTCAAGCCGCTCAGAGAGGTGAGCTTGATTCTCCTATGGGCAGAAGCTCATGTGCCCTGCATATCGGCAATATTTATTCCAGGAGTGGACAACCTTCAGGCGGACTTTTTAAGTCGCCAGACTCTGTTGCCGGGGGAATGGTCTCTACATCCACAGGTCTTTCAGACACTATGCCAGAGATGGGGAGTGCCGGACGTGGACGTCATGGCATCAAGACTCAACAAGAAGCTAGACAGGTTCATATCCCGCTCAAGGGATCCGATGGCCTGCGGAACCGATGCGCTGGTTTGCCCTTGGCATCAGTTCAAACTACTTTATGTATTTCCCCCGCTCCAGTTACTACCCCGCCTGCTGCGCAGGATCAGGGTGGAGCACATACCAGTCATCCTGGTAGCTCCAGCATGGCCCAGAAGGGCATGGTATTCACTAATCCTAAAGATGGTAGTGGGAGACCCTTGGACTCTTCCTCTACGGCCAGACCTGCTATCGCAAGGTCCGATCCTCCACCCTGCCTTACGGCATCTAAATTTGACGGCCTGGAAGCTGAATCCCTGATTCTCAGGGGTAGAGGTCTGTCTCAGAAAGTAATCTCTACCCTAATCAGAGCCAGGAAACCGGTCTCTAGGGTGATTTATTACAGGGTCTGGAAGGCCTATGTAGGCTGGTGTGAGTCCAAGCGATGGCTTTCTCGCAAGTTTACCATCGATAGAGTATTAAGTTTTCTCCAGCTAGGAGTGGATAAAGGACTGGCATTAAGCACAATCAAAGGACAGATTTCAGCTTTGTCAGTGTGGTTTCAGCGGCCGCTGGCCACCCACTCGCTAGTTAAGACCTTCCTTCAAGGGGTCTTACGTATTAATCCTCAAGTTAAATCCCCGCTTTGTCCGTGGGATCTAAATCTTGTTCTGTCAAGTTTACAGAAACAACCTTTTGAGCCGTTGGCTGAAATTCCTTTGGTTTTACTGACAAGGAAGTTAGTATTTTTGGTCGCCATAGTTTCCGCCAGAAGAGTATCGAACTGGCAGCCTTATCCTGTAAGGAACCATATCTTATTTTGCATAAGGACAGGGTCGTTCTCCGCCCTCATCCTTCCTTCCTACCGAAGGTTATATCCAGTTTTCATCTAAACCAGGATTTGGTATTACCATCCTTCTTTCCTAAACCTACTTCCAAAAAGGAAGGGTTGCTGCATACCTTGGATATTGTCAGGGCCATGAAGGCCCATCTTAAAGCTACAGAGAAGATCCGGAAAACAGAGGTGTTGTTCATTTTACTGGATGGGCCCAAGAAGGGGCAGGCAGCTGCAAAATCCACCATCTCGAGGTGGATTAAACAGTTAATCACTCAGGCCTACGGCTTGAAAGGGTTGCCTCCTCCGTTATCATTAAAGGCTCATTCTACTAGGGCCATGGGCGCCTCCTGGGCAGCACACCACCAGATCTCTATGGCTCAAGTTTGCAAGGCGGCAACCTGGTCTTCGGTCCACACGTTTACAAAATTCTACCAGTTGGACGTAAGAAGGAATAAGGATACAGCCTTTGGGCAGGCAGTGCTGCAGGCTGCAGTTTGAGACCCTCGGATTCCGGGGGGCTCCCTTTTGAGTTAAATTTAAAAATTTATTTTTTTCTCAACTAAGTTGGATTTATTATGATTTGAGTATATCTCTAAATTAAATCCTTTTGTCTTGGGAAGATGTTCTCCCTCCCCTCATTGTAAGCATTGCTTTGGGACATCCCATATAGTAATGAATATGCCGCTCTGTGTCCCGTGATGTACGATAAAGAAAAAGAGATTTTTAATACAGCTTACCTGTAAAATCTTTTTCTTGGAGTACATCACGGGACACAGAGCTCCCACCCCTCTTTTGGGGACCATTTTGGGAGGCATACTGCTTGCTACAAAACTGAGGTACTCCTCCTATGGGAGGGGGTTATATAGGGAGGGGCACTTCCTGTTTTTGAGATTGCCAGTGTCCATCACCTGAAGGTACTCCATATAACCCATATAGTAATGAATATGCCGCTCTGTGTCCCGTGATGTACTCCAAGAAAAAGATTTTACAGGTAAGCTGTATTAAAAATCTCTTTTTTGCCCATGACGAATGGGCGAAGATACCCGTAGATCGCTGCAAGACACTTGTGTCAAGCTATGCTTCTTTTACAGTTATAAGATTGAATGTCACTTGGGGGTTGAATAAAACTCATAATGATGTGAGCACAGAAAAGACATTTGTGGTTATTTCATTATAAATGTTATGGTATATTTGTCTGACCTACACGTGCCTCTTTGATTTAATTGTAAGCAGGATGACTGAATGATCAAAATCAATGTCAAACTGGCCAAAACAATCAATTTCAGTGGGGGTTGAATAATTTTGAATACAACTGTATATAAGTGTGTGTGTGTGTGTGTGTGTGTGTGTGTGTGTGTGTGTGTGTGTGTGTGTGTGTGTGTGTGTGTATGTATGTATGTATGTATATTACAGATTCGCCACTTTACAGGCAGACTAAGGGGACCCCCAGGCACTATATTTACACCTTAAGCCCCAGAAGAATTTACCCCCTTCCTGACCGGGCCATTTTTTGGCAATACGGCACTGAGTCGCTTTAACTGACAATTGCGCTGTTGTACCCAAACAAAATTGATGACTTCTTTTTTTCACAAATAAAGCTTTTTTTTGGTGGTATTTGATCACCTCTGTGGTTTTTATTGCGCTAAAAACAAAAAAAGCTATAATAAATATCCCAATTTAAAAACGATTTTTTTTACTCAGTTTAGGCCGATATGTTATCTTCTACATATTTTTGTTTAAAAAATTGCAATAAGCGTATATTTGGTTTGCGTAAAAGTTAGTGTCTACAAAATAGGGGATTTATGGAGATATATATACACTAGTAATGGCGGCGATCTGCGATTTTTCAATATTTTTGGGGTATCGCAGCAGACAGATCGGACCCTTATTTTTTTGTCACTGTCAGGCAAGGGGTTAACACTAGGGGCCAATCAAGGGATTAAATGTGTTCCCTCACTGTGTGTCCTAAGTGGGGGTGATGGGACTGACTGGGGAGGAGACTGATCGCTGTTCCTATATACTAGGAACACGCAATCTGTCTCCTTTCCTCTGGCAGGATGGGTGCGCGCCCCCTATACCCCTAGGCGGGCGGTCTGCATGTGGTTAAAGGAATTTTTATTGTTTCACTTTAAGCATAATTAACATCACTGCTCATTTTTTGCATTGATACATGTCCACCAGGGCAGTACCCAGGCCCCCAGACCCCTCTTATTGCTAATTTGCAAAAGAGCCTTCAAAATAGGCATTTTTAATTTTTCCTGTTTGTCACCCATAGACTTCAATGAGGTTCGCCACTCGTGTTGGAACTTCCCCCTGTTCGGCAATTCTGCTTCAAGCTGAACAGTTGTTCAGACCCATGTCTACACTTTCTGTAGAGATGCGCTCCTTCACAGACGGCATTAGGGTACCCCCAGCATATTTAAAGGAATTGGGCATTTTTATTGTTTCAGGTTGAGCATTTTAAACTCCCTGCTCCTGACTAAATGGAATTCTTTGGAATTTTGACAATTCGGCTCTCGTTGATTTCAATGGAGTTCGCCATCAGAAGGTTTTTTAAGTTTGCTTTACAATGCTTGAACCAAGCCCAGGGCAGTTCATACCTACCAGCAACCAGGAGAAAGCCATCACATTTAGAAGTGGTAAATGTTTAGCTTCTCACTACAGCTGGAGGTTCGCTGAAAACTCCTTCAGCCATTCTACACAGTACAGAGGTTTCCTTCATATTTCCCCTACTGGTTGAATGTTCTTAACCCATAATCTTTGGTTATTTCTCTTATTGGGAAATGTTCACCATCATGGTGGTATTTTTTTTTTCCACCATGGACTATTTTTCCCCTCAGGTCTTATTCATGCGTTGCATAGCGGGAATGTGAGTTCCTGCTCATGGGTTTTTGCATGTTTTCCATGCTTTTCCATCCATAGGGCAGCTCATTCAATATGTGAGACAAATGTTTTAAAGAAGCTCCAAAACCTTTTTGGGTATGAAGCATCTTGTGTAGTGTGTGTGTGTGTGTGTGTGTGTGTGTGTGTGGCCTTTTTTTTTTTTTTTTTCTCCTTTCTAAGCATGTGTGTTGTCGCGTGACGGTCAAAAACAATCTTACGGTTTGGTGTATTAAAGTGGAGGTTCACCCTATAAAAAATTTCTAACACTACATCCAGCACCGTGCTGCATATAAAATGACACTGACCTTTATTCCTTTTTTGCCGTAGATATCGTTTAGCCGTGGAATTCACCGCAGCTTCCGGGTAGGGAATCCCGCGGGAGTGGGCGTTCCTATTGTCATGCCAATTGATTGACATGCTAAACGATGGCGCACACATCGCGTCACGACTTCCCGAAAGAAGGTCGGCTTGGCTCTATTCGGCGCCGGAACGCAGGCGCCGAATAGAGCCGAGCTGACCCAAGCTTCCTTCGGGAAGTCGTGACGCGCTGTGTGCGCCGTCGTTTAGCATGTCAATCAATTGGCATGACAATAGGAACGCCCACTCCCGCGGAATTCCCTACCCTGGAGCCGCGGTGAATTCCACGGCTAAACGATATCTACGGCAAAAAAATAAATAAAGGTCAGTGTCTTTTTATATGCAGCACGGTGCTGGATGTAGTGTTAGAAATTTTTTATAGGGTGAACCTCCACTTTAATAAGAAATAGTGGCAGTGCAAGCACATTGTGTCTTACAGTGTTTCTGAAAACTCATACAGAAATGTGTGATTCTGTCCACGTTTTCAGTGTGAATGGGGCCTTAGGATCAAATCTTAGGGAATGTTGCATTCACCTGGGGAAAGGCAATAAGTGAACTATTACAAACATACATTAGTTATAATTTTGAGATATTCATCAAAGCCATTTTTTTTCTACAAAACCATCCGATGACGTATTATCTCAAACTGATTCATAGCCATTCATAACTGACTTCATATCCATCACTGCCTGCCTCGCCAGTGACTTAAAGTATAACTAAAGGGAAAACTTTTTTTCAAAAAAGAGTGGAGAGGGATTAGAACACCCATCAGGTTTGTATTGCCACCTGTCCTCCCATTGGGGTGATTCACCCTCTCTTTGTCCTGTTTACCATTATAATTGAAAGTACCTTATTTATTGGCGTATAACACGCACAGGTTTATAACACGTGCCCTAAGTTTAAAAGGGAAGTTTCAGGAAAAAACTTTCCACAGCCGCCTGCGTATAACACGTAGGCACAGTTTACCCTCTATTTTCAGGGTAAAAAAGTGAGTGTTATACGCCAATAAATACAGTATTTGTCCCCAGAAAAGTAATAGAGGGGATATCTTCCAATGGGAACATTAGTTCTGGTAACCTAGGGGGTCCCCAAGGAATTGCCCTAATTTGCAGGGATTTTCTCTCACTTTCTGTTTGTCTACGGGACAGTAAGTGAAGGAAAATTCTGCAAAAGAACAAAGATGTTTGGGGGGGAAACCTGATGGGTTATAAGCCTTCTTTACGTTATCCAAAATGTGGGGGGGGGGAAACATATTTTTTTTGCCTATAGTTCTGTTTCAAAGATGCACCCAACAAGTGCAATCAGAAATCCTAATCTGCATACTTGTTTCAGGTTAGAACCTCAGGAGATCAAGTTAATCCTGAGGGAAAACATGATCATCAGTTGCATTTTACCAATGGCAGGTATCGGTAGTGTATAATTATGGTACAGATTTCTATGGGATGCAGGATCATATTGCTAATGGCTATCTGTAGTTAAAGTACGTAAGAGGCTTCTGTGTAGATATGTGTATGAATTATGATATATAAATGCCCCCATGAGGAATGCCTGAAGTGGTTAAATCTGTGGTCGCTTACCTCTTTCACCAGTTGAAATGTAGTTCCACTGGGAAATAATATGAGTAAATATTTTATACAAATACATGTATTATTCATGATCCTTTTCGCATCCCATCTCAGCAGTTAAACTGACATTCATTTTTTTTTTCTCTAAATCCTGATGCCAAGCGCTTTGTGTATACTGTGTGCCAGTTCACATGTGATCTCTTTGCACATTTTTAACATGCTTCACAGACTGAGCTTCAAAGGAATGTAGTAGTTTAGGGTAGATATGCAGGACTGTGATTGAATAATTGATATTTTTTGGATACTTAAACAAATGTACATCTTTAAGAAATAAACATGTATAGCATCTCGATCTGCTGAGCCCAGAGCTAATTTTTTCCAGGAGTAATATGTAAGAAAGGGATGAATATGTCAAATCTTTTCATAAAGTTTTGGATGATTTGTGTGCATGTGTGACAATTTTACCCATTCAAAAATATATATAAAACTTTATAATAAAAAAAAGATAATTTTGATCTACATTTTAGACATCTTCAGTTATATGCCTTCTAGTTTCCAACCTACTTCTTGAAGCCATATCAAACTCTGCAGGTCTCCGGTCTGGGTTCACTCTGTGACTGCTTGAATGGCCAGATTACCATGATGATGCTACTGCTCATGAGCGTGGGGGTCACTTTATCATGATGGTGCCGTGAATGTGCATTACCACTGACATGCATGCAAGGGCAAACGTTTATGACTGAAAAGACTAATAGCTCGTCTGTCATAAAAACCCTGCCCGTCTGCATAATTTTTTTCCTAAATCGGAGTTTAAAAGAGAATTACACTTTTCATAATAGAAGCATTTTCCAATGTAATTTCTGGTCCAGCCATCCCAATGTGCTTTTCTCTCACTTATCTTATGCACAGGAGGTTTAAAATATTTTCCATTTGGATTTAAAAGTTATTTTGAAATTCCATCACTTCCTGTAGATCAGGGGTGCCCAAGCTTTTAAGGAGCGAAGGCCACTTAAGTGACTTGGTAAACGGTCGTGGGCAGATGACCGGTCCATGTCCACTCTGCATATGCAGAGTGGACATGGACACAGCCCACTCTACTCTATGGGCCCTCTGATCCGATCTTTTCAGATGGAAGGGGACGGATCCCCCCCCCCTTTTTTTTCTTTTGATTGAATTCGATTTTTGATTGAATTGGAGGTAGGTGGATAGATTGCCACACGTCTGTTTACATTTGTGGCTCAAAAGAGGTGACCAGGGGGTCCGATTGGGTCGAACTGATCATGTCAAAGGGGCCTAAGGCTGCTTTCACACTGATGCACTGTGGTTTACCCACACCATGGGTGCAGCGCAGTGCACCTGCGGCTTTTCTGTGGGTTAGCTGCACTTTACCATAGACCTTTATTCTATCCAGAAGGTGTGGTGCATTTTCTGTAGTGCACCAAACCCGCAGGTAAAAATAGAAGTCTATGGCAAAGTGCAGTTAACCCACCGGTGTTCTGCAGTGCATCTACAGATCAGTTTGAAAGCAGCCCAGTAACCACTGCAGAACATATATGCCCATATATACTCTTTGAGTTTAGTAATAAACACTACCTTTAATAAGTCTTCCATTCAGGTATCCCCAGCTATTGCTGTCCCAGGCAGAGTACATTTGATATCACTCTGCCTATGAAGGGAGTTGGCGCTTTACAGGAAGCATTGGCTTGCGCGGCTCCGCAGCCGCTTGCTTCACAACACTGATGCTCTGGGATGGTGGGTTGACAACCCACAATCTGGGCTTGCCAACCTGCGATCCCAGGGCCACTGGTTGGGCACGCCTGCTGTAGATCATCTCTCAGCATTCACTTGCTGTAGGTCATCTCCCAGAAGCCTTTACTTGTTGCATCACAGAAGAGGCCATGATGGGGTGTGCTCACCACTCTGGACTACATCGCCCTCATTACATCACTACCTCCCACCCACCTTCTATGCAATCCTAATTTGCATAATCTCCTTTAGATCTCCCATCAGCTATGTAGTACAAGGGCCTGCCTGATTATGATGCAGGTTAAGGGCCAGTTCACACCAGACGCAGTTCCGTACAGTTCTGTGCGCATTTTTTTCTGCACTAAAAATGCATGCACGGTGTTTTCCATTTATTCCAATGGCTCTAGTTCACACCATGCAGTCAATTTCCAGTGCAGAAACTGGCTGCATGGTGTGAACTAGAGCCATTGGAATACATGGAAAACACTGTGCGTGCATTTTGTGCAGAAAAAAAGTACACGGAACTGCGTCTGGTGTGAACTAGCACTAAATGGATTTGTCTGGTGGGTGGGTCCTCCTATTCCATCGTTCTGGTAATTCTAAAGGAAACTTTACAGAGATGATACAACCAGATTGCATAGTGTATGGCTAGCTTTATGCAAGTACATAGGGAGTGGATGGAGACACTCAGTTGTCAGGCCTTGTTCACATCTCCATGTGGTGAAAACTCACTTATGCATAGGGCTGCCCATTCACTTGAATAGACTGCCCTACGCTTGACAGTAGCCCCAGAACAATTTTTTTTTTTTTGGTGCGGAACATGGTGCGTTTAACATGCAATGACAACACAAACACGACCAGGGTTGTCCCATGAGCAGCATGCAGCCTGAGCCCATCCGAAGGGATGTTCCAGAAGCCAGGCAAATGCACACATGGAGGGATTCTGTGCAAACATAGTTGATGGGTGAAGTGTGTGTGTGTATATAGTCAGCTACAAATATCCTTTCTGTGTCTTACTGGTTTCTCCATCCCAAATATACATTCCAGCAAGTGGTAAATCGTTCCAAGAAATACAGCAAGGGCTAAGCTAAGGCCTTGTTCTCAAAATCAGAGGGCTTTTATTTTTCTGCAACCAAGGTACAATATTGGTACATAGAGAAGCTGGATTTTAGAAAAAAGGTGAACTTGGCCTTTTAGTACCACTTTAAAAAAGCCTGTACTTAAAGAAATGTAGGGGGTGCTTTATTACTGACCAAAATAAAAATACTAGTTTGCTGACCCTACCATTCCTATCATTACATTTTTTATTGTTTATTTTTTTCACATTTGATGTATTACTCTTGAATTGAATGTGTTTTAATTTGATGTCTTTTGGAGAAATGGTGAACTTTTAGCCCCCCGCGCCAATGCACATATGCAGCCTCACAGAAGTGGGCTTTCTTTGTGGGGTCGCATAAACATGTAACTGTGTTTGTTCTGCAGGAATAGAGGGGTTCCAGCATAGAGACCACGCTGGTGCTGACAGCTCCTGATCTTCTCCCCTTTTCCCAGCAATACCACTCCCTTCCCTCTTTGTTTATATATCTCATAGAGCTACATAATTCTGTCTAAAATGAGAATCGCATTTTTTTTTTGCTTGGAATAAAGATCATGATTCTAATGGCATAACATCTTTCACATTGGCCCAATTTTTTTGTAAAACTTTAATAATAATAAAAAAAAGTTGTGTATTTTTCCAAAAACAAAATGCATTTTTGAAAGACGGCTGCGTAAATACAGTGTGACATAAAATATTGGAAAAAAACACCATTTTATTCTCTAGGGCAGGGCTCAAAATTTCAAGCCACTAGCCAGGCCTTAAAGCGGGAGTTCACCCTAAAAAAAAATTTTAACCTTAGATTGATGCTCATTTTGTCTAGGGGAATCGGCTAGTTTTTTTCAAAATCAAAGCTGTACTTACCGTTTTAGAGAGCAATCTTCTCCGCCGCTTCCAGGTATGGTCTTCGGGACTGGGCGTTCCTATTTGATTGACAGGCTTCCGACGGTCGCATCCATCGCGTCATGTGTAGCCGAACGTCGGTGCGGCTCTATACGGCGCCTGCGCACCGACGTTCGGCTACTTTCGGAAAATCGTGACACGATGGATGCGACCGTCGGAAGCCTGTCGGAAGACTGTCAATCAAATAGGAACGCTCAGTCCCGCAGCCCATACCCGGAAGTGGCGGAGAAGATCGCTCTCTAAAACGGTAAGTACAGCTTTGATTTAAAAAAAAATAGCCGATTCCCCTAGACAAAATTTCCGGGTGAACCTCCACTTTAAGAGTTACTCGCCTCCAGTTGCCCCACCCAACACCTCCCCTGCCCCACCCCTAAATCCGCCCCTAAACACGCCCTTGTAAATTATCTCATGAAATTACACTGTTAATTATTTTTGGAACTTAATTCTGCTTAAAATATTTAACAACTTTAACAATAGTAACATAAAGCATATCAGTACCCATCTGTGCAGCCTCAGTGTGCCCGTGAACGCAGCCTTACAGTGCCCCATCACTTGCCGCCTTACTGTGCCCCATCACTTGCCGCCTTACTGTGCCCCATCACTTGCCGTATTACTGTGCCCCATCATCACTTCAGACTCGCCTCACACACACACAGCCCTGGCGCTGCTTTGAGCCGAGGCTGCAGTGCTCTCCTCCTCTTGTATCTCGTATCGGGGTCTGTGTTTGGCGGCACAGTGTGATAAGGTCCCGCCCCCCTAGACCGGCTAATGTGATAGTAGATTGAATCGGTGTTCTGCCTATCACATTAGCTGGTCTTAGGGGGGCGAGACCTTGTCACATTGCGCCGCCAAACACAGACCCCACTCCATGACACGCATCGGAAGATGCATGCTGTGTGTGAGATACAAGAGGATGAGAAAGAGAGCGCTGCAGCCTCGATTCAAAGCAGCGCCAGGGCAGTCCAGCCCTGCCGCTCTGTGTCCTTCTGCTGTCAGTTTCCTGGCTGATCGCTTCAGCCAGGAAACTGTCAGCCTGGTTCACCCCCGCTCCTCACTCGCCCTGGACTAAAAATTCCACTCGCTTGCTCGCATTTTGTGAGTGGAATTTGAGGGCTGCTCTGCTAAAAAAAAAAATGTTTAAGGGTTCAATGTAGTTTTGTAGCAAAAAATACAGATTTTTACCTTGTAAGCAACAAGTGTCAAAGTTTAGCTTTTAAGGGGTCAACCGCTTGCCGACTGCGCCATGTAGATATACATCGGCAGAATGGCACGGCTGCGCAAAGCAATGTGTGTGTGTGTGTGTGTGTGTATATGTGTATATATACACGTTGCTTTGAATTTCGCGCTGTACGGGTGGGTGCGCCCCTGCCGCGAGCTCCGTGTCTGCGGGACCCGAAAACAATAAAATCCACAGAGGTGATCAAATGCCACCAAAGAAAGCTCTATTTGTGGGGGACAAAGATGTCAATTTTGTTTGGGAGCCACGTTACACGATAATATGCTTCTATAGGGGTGTGTGCGTGTGTTTTTTTTTTTTTTTTTTTTAAAGCTCCCCGTCCTTCAGCTCTGTGACCCGATCGCGGCACACCGGTGGCGATTGGGTCCCGCGGTCACCGAGAACAGGTCGCGAGCGCGCCGCCGGCGTAAAGGGGTCCTTAAGCGGTTAAAGCAGAACTCCGGCCATATATAAAATAAAAATGTAAAATAACAAAATTTGCATACCTACTCCCTCCTCCTCTCTTCGACTGGCCCTCATTATTCTAGATGAATTTGGCTTCTACTCCAGAGTTTCAATTGGGATAAATCTGTTTCAGTTCAGTTGCATCCTTCCCGTCCCAAGAATGATATAGGTACTCCTTTTCGCTGGGTTGATGGTTTTACCTACCTGGGAGTTGAGAGCAGGTAATAAGATCCTATTGGAACATAATCTCTACCCATTGCTTAAGAAAATTATCTCCAGATGCAGACTTCCCCCTGTTGAGAAGGCGAATCTCCATAAAGCTATTCCTTTCAAAGTTAGTTATTTTTAGGGATAAGCAATGGGGTGTAACTGAAAAAATAAACATTTTAAGATTGGCTTTCTCTTCCTTTATTTGGGCTGAGAGGATCATTTGCTTGGTGACGCACCGAGCTATTGCTCATGCTGGGGAGAGGTGGTGGTTCTCTGAGCCCAAAGAAAATCTTGGGATGACCCTTGAAGCAGCTATGGTGGGTTCCTATGCCACTCTTGGCAATTTGGTGTACTGAGGTTTCCGATCCCATGCCCGCATAACCTGCTTGATAAGGGACTGCTCTACACATCTGGAATCTGAATAGGGTGCAATATTTTTCTAGTAACGGGCTTGCTGTATACTTTCTTGTGGGGGTAACCCTTCACTTCCTCATCTGTATGGATTGCCAAATCCATAGGTGTGGGCGTGCAAGGGGGTTACCACCCTGAAACCTAATGGATAGGAGTTTAATGAGCTGAAAGCTGCATTTTCACTTTCCAACTAGATGTTCTGCTCTCTGTGGTGGCATGTAGTGACATCCTTGTTACCATCACTCCTGAGCTATTACTCATATCTAAAGTAATAGGGAAGCCTTTGTCCGCTATATATTTTTGTCTATCCCTAGCTTATGAAACTTTTGTGCTCATCAGAAGTAAGCTGTTGACTTGCCTGACCTTACCAAATATGTTTGGGAAAATTGTGTGGAAAACTACATTACTTACATGATCTCGGCCAGAGACAGAAGAGGGCCTATTGCACCCCACAACGTTTAGCTAGTATCTACCTGATCTGTAACCCCTTGTGTGCATGCTGTGGAGCCTCTCTGGGCACATTTCCTGTATGGTGTGGGCTTGTCCCTCTCTGCAAAGTTTCTGGAAATCGGTGGTAGAGGTTCTTTATGATGTGTCTAATATACAGCTGGATCTAGGCCCCCCAGTTGCTGTTGTAAAAGGTCAATGATCTAGAGATGGTCAATGAGCAGATATGTTAAATTGTATTATGCTGTTCTATGCACGTAAGAAAATCTTGATTCACTAGAAATCTGCCACCCTCGCTACTCAGTCCTCTTCCTATAGAAATTTACCCATGCCCAATGAAATACAACAAAATTTGGCAGCTGTGATAGATGCCCAGGGCACTTGGATATGTGATAGGCAGTGTTTGGGGTGTCTATTGGCCTTACCGTTGTTTTACTTTGGTTGCCGCTCTCGGCTTGGTCCTACAGGTCACCTTAATTTTTTGCTATTCCCCCTCCCTTCCTCTTGACAGTGCATATATATTTCTCTCCTTAAATTGCTTCTGTTTGGAATGTTAACTCAATAATCATGGCCAACTTGAACTTTATTGTAGACTGAAAGTGCCTTAACTTCAACTATTAACGCTTTGATGGAATGTTATTACAAGTGTTTTTTCTTGATAAGTGGTAAATTGTCTCACCCAGTATGCAGTATTGTTTGTAATGTATACTTTTAGTATTCAATATAGATCTTGAAAAAGGAAGAGAAAAAAATAAAATATGCATGCATAGTTAGGAATGATGCCTGTACGGCATGAAGAATAAAAATGGGCAGGCAGAGCACGCTGCCCACGGAACACGTGAAGGAGGTGTGACCATACGAAAGTTAAAACTTTTCTTTTCACACAGGGGCAACACGACTTCCAGCGCGACAACTTCAGTGCGACTTGAAACGGCTTACAACGCGACTTCAAGTTGCCTCCAGGACAGGCGACTTTGCCAGTGGCCAATCAAACAATAATCGGCTCTGTAGGAGGGAGGGGTTTGCCTGAGAACTATTTTCTCTTCCTGTAAGATTGCTTCAGTTAAGACAGTGATCCGACTTTGGAGGCAACTTCCATTGAAATCAATGGGTACAAGTTGCCTTGAAGTAGTAATGCAGGGATATGCAATTAGCGGACCTCCAGCTGTTGCAGAACTATAAGTCCCATGAGGCATAGCAAGACACTGACAGCCACAAACATGACACCCAGAGGCAGTGTCATGATGGAACTTGTCATTTTGCAACAGCTGGAGGTCCGCTAATTGCATATCCCTGTAGTACAGGAACCTTTTCTGAAAGCGGAGCTGCTTCAGTAGTGTACATTAAGACGGCTCTCATTCACTTCAATGGAATTTCTCATGTTGCACGACTTGGGGCAACACAAGTCTGATCCCAAGTCACTGTAGTGTAAACCGGCACTAAGGCTGCATTCACACCTGAGCGTAGCGTCTTTTTAATGGGGTTGTAAAGGGAAAAAAATTGCTTCCTTCACCTTAGTGCAGTCCTCCTTCACTTACCTCATCCTTCCATTTTGCTTTTAAATGTTCTTATTTCTTCTGGGAAATCCTCACTTCCTGTTCTTCTGTCTGTAACTCAACACCGTAATGCAAGGCTTTCTTCCTGGTGTGGAGAAAGCCTCTTGAGGGGGAAGGGGGCGAGCAGAGTGTCAGGACGCCCACTAACACACAGCTCCTTTTTCTATCTGCAAAGTAGAGCGTGGCCTGACCCTCCTGCTCGCCCCCTCCCCCTCTCCAGAGGCTTTCTCCACTCCAGGGAGAAAGCCTTGCATTACTGTGTGTAGTTACAGAAGAAGAACAGGAAGTGAGGATTTCTCAGAAGAAATAAGGACATTTAAAAGCAAAATCGAAGGATGAGGTAAGTGAAGGAGGACTGCACTAAGGTAAAGGAAGCTATTTAGGGAAAAAAGTTTCCTTTTACAGCCCTAAGTGCTTTTTCAGTGTTATTTTGGTGTGTTTTTTTTTATGTGCGACTTCCACCTTTTTTTTTAGCCTTCCCATTAACTTTTATTATTCATTTATTATGTTTTTTTCATTGGGGATAAGGGGTTAACGTTAGGATTAGGGGTATAGGTATTTATTCTTTATTTTGCTACTACCACCTTTACTGAATTTTGCCAAAAACCTCCAAGAATTACAGCACCCTCGGTACAGTAGCATGCAATGTTCTGTTTTGTAAAATAATGTTTACTTGTTTACCTGCTAATTGCATTGCTTTTTGCAGCTGGTGGGACATACCACAAGCATTAGATGAACGGCTCCAGAAACTCACGAATGAGCACTGGTCTTTCTTGCACTTCTTGTATGCTCAGTCTGCTGTCTTGCAACTGAGCACGCTGCAAGAGTTGACTCTGCATGCGTGGGTAGGGAAGGAAGCCAAGTGCTCATTTGTGAGTTTCTTGGGGCCGAGCAGCCAACATTTAGTATGTCCTGCCACCTGCAAAGCGAAAAAGGAGCATCTGAAAAAGCAAGCATTCATTTACAAAAGAAAGCACTGCCCGTTAATGTAATGAGAATGTTGTAATGCTTGAAGATGTTTTTGGGAAAAGTCAGTAAAGGTGAACTAACCCTTTAAGGCGACTTAGGATTTGACTTGAGTCCCCAAATCGCGTAACATGTGAAAATCCATGTTGGTCATTTAAGAGCTGTCTTAAGTAGCACTTCTGAAGTCACTCCAACTTTAGAAAAGGTTCCTGTACTACTTTAACCACTTGCCGACCAGCTGCTGTCGTTATGTGGCGGCAGGTCGGCTTTCCTGTGCAAATCCTTGTAGCTGTATGTCGGCTTGTGCTCCTGCTGCAGGAGCGTGCCCATGGGTTGGGCGAACTTTGGCCGCCCGCGATCACCTAGTACAGAGGCAGAATGTAAACAAGGTGGATCCCCCATTCTGACAGGAGACATGACAGATCTACTGTTCCCAGTGATCGGGAACAGTGCTCTGTCATGTCCCTGTCAGCCCATCCCCCTACAGTTAGAACATGCACCCAGGGAACCGTTGACCCCTTGATCACTCCCTAGTGTTAACCCCTTCCCTGCCGTGTCATTTTTACGTTGATCTGATCAGTGCATTTTTTTTAGCACTGATCAATGTAGTAATGTTACTGGTCCCCAAAAGGTGTCATTTAGGGTCAGATTTGTCTGCTGTAATATCGCAGGCCTGCTAAAAATCGCAGATCGCTGCCATTACTAAGGAGTGGAGGTGGGAATTAAAAAATGCCTTTCTCCAGGCTAGTGCATGAGATATGTAAATAACCTGTCACTCACAGCAATGGGGGCGGAACGGACTAAGGTTTTTCTCTGTCCGTTTTATTTCACTTAACAATAAAAGAGGATTGCTCAGAGCTGGATTAACTCTGTGTGGCAAGATTGGGCACAGATGATCGGAAATCTTATACTGTACATTGTGACATAAAACATTTTTTTTCGGGTTTACATCTGCTTTAATGAAAAATGGATCATTGTTTCTCTCTACCTCTGGAACCTTTTTAGCTCTCCTGTGCGCCAACTAGAACCATTTGTTAAATTATTTTTTGTTTTACTCCTATAGTCATGGTATATACCAGGGGACTTCAAACTATGGCCCTCCAGTTGTTCAGAGTTTTACAATGCCTCATGGGATGTGTAGTTCTGCAACCACTGGAGGGCCATTGTTTGAAGATCCCTGGTGTATACTGTCGATATTTTGTATTTTCATATCCAGCCAGCAGGATGAGCTCTTGGCTCCTTTTCACATTTAGCAGGGTCATCTTGCACACTTTACTGAAAAACTTGTTTACGTGGCTCAATAGCTTATATTGAAATTTTACACGCAGAACTAATTGAGTTAGAGGAAAGACTCATCCCCCCCCCCCCTCCCTAGCTACCCCTTTTCAGAGAAGTCCATTCAGGGTTTTAGTGGAGAATGGAACCATACAGTTTCTGCTCTTCTTTCTCGTTCCAAAACCTTATATTCTGTCAATCCTGTGTCATTGGTACTGTATTCAATATTTTTTTTGTCTTTTTGCAGCACAATCTTGCTTTATAATTGCACCTTTAAAACCAGGGTACCTACTTTACTATTCTATTTATATTTTTTACTTAATGCGGCACAAAGTGCTAGAGATAATTGAAGTGTTGAGAATTTCTGCTTTCTGAAGCAGGATGACAGAAATGCCCTTGCTAGCTACGTTCCTACAATGCAAATTTCTTTTATTCAGTAAGCAAATCCTGTAGCTAGGATTTCCCATTCCATGCGTACTTTGTGGGCACTGAATACAAAAAACGTAGTCTGAAAAGGCCTATTCTGATAAACCACCCATAGCAGATTGAATTCATTCACTCTGTGTTCTGTGGCATTTCAGCCCCTTCTACCAGCACCGATACGTAGCTCGCTCGGAGAAAGATAGTGAGATACCCCTACAGAAAAACATTTTAATTAATGTCCATCTAGACAGCAATTGTACTGTGAGCCCAGTGTGCTGGATTCCTCTGTTCTCTTCCTCCTTCTTTCTCTCCAACTCTATTAGGATTTGTCTGCATATTTTAATGATTTTCTTTTAAACTGCAGTAATAGGGCTTATGCACAGTGGGAAATTGATTAATTTGGTTTCAGCAGCCACCTGCCTTTTAAATTGCATGCGACTAAAACTCTGCTCGTGACAGAGTACAATGGAAAATTAGTTTGGACTGTGGGTGGGCTATGAAACAAAAAGAATTTACTTCAAATTGCTCAACCCAGTCAACATAGATTGACAGAATTTTGTGAAGAACTAGGGAAGGGTGGGGAGAGGGGGCACTCTCTGTACCGAAGACCCCGATAAGCTGGCATTTCCTTGTAGCTGCCATTACATTGCAACACTTTTTACTTGGTTACTGGTAGCCTGGTATGTAACATCATTGATTGGTCGACAATGCCTTTGGCAGTTGACACCAAATCGGTAATAAAGGAGATGAAGAAAAAGTGCTGGCGGAGTTGATTGGCACATTCTGAAGGAGCCTTTCTACTGCAGGTCGCTGAATTGAATCAGGCTCAAGTTGGCAGCTATCAGAGGTCATTAACATCAAATGTCTATTCTGTGGCTACAGATCTTTGATATCCTTTGTGACAGACCTCTGTGTTCTCTTTATAAGGTTGTGTCAAGCCTAACAAATGTAGATGTGTTATTCCATTGTTCGAACTTCTAAGTTATTAAAAAAAAATATTTTGTTTGTGTTGACACTGAATAATTACTGTAGGATGACTTTACCATAGCTTCAACCGTTCTAAAAATGTGCTCGCAAAGTAGGTGAAAGTGGTTTGTAATCCTCAGACATGAAATATGAATGTAACATATTCCTCTATAGAGTGTACATGTCTCTATTTAGAGCACTAAGTGTAATTTCTGTCTGCTGCTTCGTTCCTCTATCAGCATGAATCGCTTCTGACAAGTTTTCTTGACACCAAGAGAAAAATCGTGACGGGGAACCTTCAGCAGATTGACAGCCCCAGCTTTGTTCCAGTGAGCTGTGTGGAGGGGGGTTTCCCT
Source organism: Rana temporaria (assembly GCF_905171775.1). Taxonomy (NCBI): domain Eukaryota; kingdom Metazoa; phylum Chordata; class Amphibia; order Anura; family Ranidae; genus Rana; species Rana temporaria. Next base: position 287,193,309 of record NC_053493.1, on the reverse strand, counting down.
TCCCTCCCCGCCCCTCCACTCTGCAAAGCTCTGTGAGCAGATCTCAGAGAGCCAAGTGTAATGTTGGCTCTCTGACCCCTTCTGACCTCTGACACGCTTCTAAATTCAGCACTTTGAACTGATGTAGAGAATAAAATACCGCACATAAACAGGTACAACTGACATGGAACGATTTGTTTCATCTCTATGCATTACCCAAAGCCAATCCTTTCACTGGGTATATGTGAGGATTTACAACCACTTTAAATTTTATATAAAGCCTAATAGAATTTTTCAGAAAAAGTATATGCATGAACTTGGGGTGCAGCCTAAAACCAATTGTCCGATGTCCAATCACCACCAATAGTGTGTGTGTGTGTGTGTGTGTGTGTGTATATAGGTGTGTGTGTGTGTGTGTGTGTTAAAATTGATACTTTTTTGTTGTTTATAGCGCAAAGAATGTAAAACCACAGAGGTGATCAAATGCCACCACAAGAAAGCTCTATTTGTGGGAAAAGGAAAATGTAAATTTTGTTCGGGTACAGCATCACACGACCGCGCAATCGTCCGTTAAAGCGACGCAGTGACCTATCACAAAAAAATGCTCTGGTCATTAAGGGGGTAAAATCTTCTCGGGCTGAAGTTAATGTCGCTTTCTCTATATAACTTGACATTTCAGACTTTGAAAACTTCAATATAAACACCCCACTTCATAGGAGATCTAGACTCAAGCAACTTTTTCCTAAACCGTCTGAAAAGTTGGGTGCCTTTTTTTTGCCAGTGTTAAATTTTTCATCCATTGCGCAGTGTCTGTGTTACAAGACTCTTCTTAGACCCAGTTGCCTTCTAACATTAATGTAATCCCATAGAGGGAAGAATGGGCAAGCCATGCCAATCAAACTCCTAATAGTTTTCTGCAGGCTAGAAGAACAGACCATATGAGAGAAATTAATCTGCTACTTCTAATTAGAAATAGAGCTACATATCCTTGATTGTGTTGTCACAATTAAACTATGTTACTGGATCCCTGATGGACAAACAAACCATATTTTTTAAAGCTGAAGTCAAGCTAAAAATAAGATAAAAATGGATAGCCAATTAAGTAAAAAGGGGGGGGGGGAACCTTTCTGCAATATTCATCTTTATTACAGAGATTTTTAATTTTTTTGCTGCTGCTAGATGTCCTCAATCTGATGGACGGCATCATTCAACCTACTTTCTCTGAGCCCATCCTAGACTGATTTCGGCATGCTACTGGACAATAAAAGGAAGAACAGCACAGTAATGAGCTCATCTTTCATTCTGCTTTCTCCTTAGTAATGGGCTTATCGGTCATTCTGCTTTCTCCTTCCGTCAGCATGCTTACTGTCAGCACTTAAAGCGGATCTTCAGTCATTTTTTTCAACTTTCCTTCTATTAAATCTTCTGCCCTTGTTTTAACTTGTCTGGTAAAAAGCCTAGGCTTATGACGACATGCACAGCTCCTTCACACGTGAGAGTTTGCCAGGCAGGGAGTGGGGATGAGTCATAAGAGGGCCAATGAAAGCTGCAGAGTTGGAGGTGTGCCTCTGTAATTCCAGGAAGTGAGCAGGCAGCAGCTTCAGCTGCTCATGGTTGCAGCCAGACTTGGTGGAGGGAGATTTCTGCAGCATATTTGGCAGGTACAGAATCACAGTATATATAAAACTACGCGTTTCGCACTATAAATTAGTGCTTAATCACAGCTATGATTAAGCACTAATTTATAGTGCGAAACGCGTCAGTTATTTTGCTCCCGTGTTGTGTGCTGTGACTTGTAGTGCATTTTTCCTTTTTTAAATAAAGACAACCATCAAGGTTTTTTGGAGTGCGGCTGTCCATATTTTCTTTTTCCATTTGTATCCTTGCATTGCTGCTTCCTCTCACATTCCAGCTATGTCAAATTTCACGTGCTTTACAGTATAAAAAATAAAATATATTTTTTAATCAAAGTATTATTGATTACAGAGATGCACTAATTTGCGTCTTTTTAGATCTGCTAAGAGTTCAACTTTAAGTGTAGGTCCAGTTTTAAACTGTGAAGAGCTGTTCATACATTGCAAAAGAGTGACCGCAGAATGAATATACATTCTTAGAAAGCAGCATATACACCTTCTAATGTGAGAGATGCTTGGATTATTTTGCCTTCTTGCTGGAAACCTATAAATTGCTTTTAACACACTGACATTGTAAAGTAACACAGAATGACATCTATGCTGGATGATCTGCCCAAAGGTCCTAGTTTACACGTTTATCACAATATGTTATTTAAGATGTTCCTGAAAGCCTTCTACAGCCTGAGTGTGTTGATGCTCAGTCAAGCCAAACAATACCGAAGCAGAAAGAATTAACACATATTTCATTCTTCTGCAAACCGAATCTGACATTTCCCTATGATTCACTTGTTAGTAAATTAATAAGCAGGGACCTTGAAAGGAAGAAAAATAGCTTTATCAGATTATATTTCTGCCTACTGAGCAAGGGCATAATTATTAGTTGCTGGTTTAAGTAATTTAGGTATAACTCTGTAAAATTTTATCTAATGATGAAATAAATTTGTCCTGTTAAAAAAAAAAAAAATGTAACCCCTTCAGCCCTGGGAAGATTTTACCCCCTTATTGTCCAGAGCATTTTTTGCGATACGGCACTGCGTTGCATTAACAATTGCGCGGTCGTGCAAATGCTGTACCCAATCAAAATTTACATTGTTTTTTTCTCCCACAAATAGAGCTTTCTTTTGGTGGTATTTGATTACCTATGCCATTTTTTTATTTTTTGCGCTAAAAATGAAAACGACAATTTTGAAAAGCAATACATTTTTTATATATATATATATATATATATATATATATATATATATATATATATATATATATATATATATATATATATATATATATATATATATATATATATATATATATATATATACACATTTCTGCTATAATACCTTTTTTTTATCCGCAATAGGCGTATATTGATTGGTTTGCGCAAAAGTTATAGCGTCTCCAAACTAGGGGATTTAGGGACTTGATTTTGTTTTACTGGTAATGGCGGCGATCTGCAATTTCTAGCGGGACTGCGACATTGCGGCGGACAAAGCTGACCCCAAATTACTTTTTGGTGATCAGTGACATTATTATTGATCAGTGCTATAGAAATGCAGTGAAGGGGTTAACACTAGGGGGGGCGATCAAGGGGTTAAATATGTTCCCTCAGCATGTTCTAACTGTAGGGGGGGATTGCTTACTGAAAAATGACAGATCACTGGGAGCGGTAGATCCCTGTCATGTCACTAGGTAAACGGGGAAATTCCTTGTTCACATAGGCAGTTCCCCATTCTGCCTCTCCTCGCCTCAATCACGGACCGCCGGTGGAAATAATCCGCTATATGCAGACCAAGGCTTTTGCTGTAGAATGCGACTAGGAAAATGTCAGGAAAGACCTACTAGAACAGCTGAACTTTTATTTGGGGTTAATCGTAGGCACTTTTAAATGATGGCCGGTGTCCATTGACTCCTATTTAACATGAGTTTGAATGTGATTGCTTAATTCTGAACACTTGGGCCCCTTTTACACGGTGGGACCATTCAGGTCCATCTGTCAGTCCTGTCGGCGGACCTGAAAGGCCACTCCATACAACTCTATGAAACGTCGGATGTCAGCAGAGACATGTCCTCTGACATCTGACCCGATTCGCTCCGATCGGATGGATAGCAATACGTCGCCAACCGTCCATATCGGATCGGGTGAGATCTGATGAAAACGGACATTCTGTCAGTTTTCATCAGATCTCTCCATAGGAGACAGCGGTGCTGGACAAGCCCCTCCCCGCTCAGTGAGCAGAGAGGGACTTGTCATCCGCCGGCTCTTTGGAGAGATCTCCCGCTGAAAGCGGATCCGTCCCCCTGTGAAAGGGGCCTAATGCAACCACATTTATTTTTATTTTTACTTCGCTTTGTTTCAATTTTTTACTTTGTTTTACTTAGCGATGTCTCATTTTTATTTGTTTACATCACAGAAACCTGACATTTTAACGGGTGTATTTTTTGTGCAACTGATATTTCTTAAGGGCCAGTTCACACTAGACGAAGTTCCGTTCAGTTCCGTGCGCATTTTTTCTGCACTAAAAATGCATGCAGTGTTTTCCATGTATTCAAATGGCTCTAGTTCACACCATGCAGTCAGTTTCTGGTGCAGAAACTGACTGCATGGTGTGAACTAGAGCCATTGGAATACATGGAAAACGCTGTGCATGCATTTTGTGCAGAACAAATGCGCACGGAACTGCGTCTGGTGTAAACTGATCCTAAAATAAACCTTAATATTCCTCAAGCATGTAATCGGTGGTATCCTTGTATTCTAATCTAGCACCACAATCTCCAAAATGACCCCCCCCCCCCTTTTGCCCAAAAATTGTTGGGATTTCATTTTAGAATTCTATACGCTTCCGTTTGAAGGCTGTGATCAGAGTTCAATAATTAGGGCTTGGTTCACACTGCTCTGACTTGGTGTCTGTCTTGTGAGACCCCAAGTTGCGAGACGTGTAAAATCCCATGTTGGTCAATGATGGCTGTCTTGGCACTACTGAAGTCACTCTGACCTAAAAGGTTCCTGTGCTACTTCAAGGTGATTTCTATCTGACTTGTGCCTATAGACTTTTTAATGGAAGTCTCCTCCAAGTCGGATGCCCATCCATATTGCTGTGATTTGCATTCGACATTAAAGGAAGATTACCTGAGAATTTCTTGAAAGTGGCTTTAAAGTCTCCTCAAGTAGTACTTCAGTCCCCAGCATATCCCAGGTAAGTTGCACGGCTTTCAGGTTGCGGCAGTGTGATCCAAGCCTTACTGAGAGACTTGATCTAAATTGGCAATTTTAACAGTTTAGAATGCTGAAAATTTTGAAATAAAATGACTGAAATTGATATGACATTATAAACATCTTCTTCTCTTCGGTTATAAAACTTGGTAGCTCATTACCAATTTGTCTAAATGTATTCTGTGTTTAGCGCTTTTCTTCCAGCATTAATGTTTTACTATATAGATATGCTTTATTAAATGACAGTGACTTACATAATTTTCTTGGCTGTGGCTCTAAGGGACTCCCTTCTACTCAGTAATAGAAAGTAATAAATATTGATATATAACCCTTGTGGCTGGTTCAGGACATTTTTATGCTGGCCTATATTAATGATTTATTAGAGGACCCTGATTATTATGTGTGACTATAAGGCATTGTGGAATAATGTGAATGGAGTACATCATAAGGGCAAGAGTCCTGAGCAATGTTCCGTGCACAATGAGATTACTTTGTCAGTAGCTCAGCTTTGCAGATTGACACACTTACTAAAATCTTTAAATGGTAATGTGCAACCAAATAAGGCAAGGCATGGTAAAAAAAAAAGGGTAGAAAATAGTACTCTTTTTTTTTGTTTCCTTTTGGTATAGCAATTTATATATAGTGGGCCTACAGACAAATGTCAGAAACCTCTAATGGTTTTGCAAGTACATTTTTTATTTTACTGGCATTTCAAAAGTTAAATTATCAGTTTCAGTACTTGCTAAAACAAATCCATTTTCTCCCCCAACATTGTGCATCTGTTTCTTGGGCCTACTATGGTTGGGCGACATTGCTTGGGTTTGATTTCATAAAGTGGGAATTTAGTTGAATCCAGTTGTCTCCAACTGCTGCTAATATGCCCTCTTCTTACCCCTCCTCTTTGCTTCTACTAATCCTGCCATAGCCCCAAAAACTGTCAGTCGTCCCTTCCCGCTGCTTGTGATCACTATTGAGTGGCTGCTTAGCTGCATCAGTTATCACAAGAAAGCCGACCGCCGCCTCTAAAAAAGTAAATAATAAAAAAAAGTTACCAAGCTGATGCCTACAAGCACTTGAAGCAGAATGACATACAGGTATGTGATTTTTTCGGCAAGTGGTTACCGTATAAGCTGACCCGAATATAAGCCGGGCAACTAATTTTACCACAAAAAACTGGGAAAACGTATTGACTTGAATATAAGCCTAGGGTGTGGCCGTGCCTCACTGTGGCCGTGCCTAGACTTGCGTTTAACTTGGGAGTATATAGAAGGGGTGCCCGGCTTTGAAAGATCGGTGCTCCTCGGCCATAGGTGCCCCAGACAGCAAACTTTGCAGACTTGTAGAGAAGAACTGGGGCTACAAGTGTGTCAAGTTTTGGGGACCGAGAAAATAGTTTTTAATATGGGAGTCTATTTAAGGGGTGCCCGACTTTGAAAAATCAGTGCTCCCTGGGCAAAAAAACGTTGAGTGGGGTTGTGTGTGCAACGTTTGGGGTCCAGGGGACCTACGGCCGGCTAATACCGGGTCCCCAAAGTCCGGGAGATCAGGCGCAAAAGGGCGATTCGAGTATAAGCTGAGGGGGGGTATTTTCAGCACAATAAAATGTGCTGAAAAACTCAGATTATACTTGAGTATATACGATAATTGAACAAGCTGAGGTTAGAAGCTGATTGGCTACCATGCACAGCTGCATTGGATTTTTCACGCTACAGTTTTAGTAAATCAACCCCTATCTTTTCAATATGGATTTGGGAGCTTTACTTTCAGTTTGTTCTAGATTGTATTTGAGGTCTTGGTCCATATATTCCATTAATCTTGGTTAATAGTGCAAAAGGCACTTGGCCACTAGGATATAAAGGTATGATTTGTTTGCCTTAGTCTAAAAGTCTGTATATAAGCAATTAACTCTGGCATACCTTACAAATCCAGTGTCAAAACATTCTAGGTCATGAAGGAAAATCAGTATGACGGTTATTGGGAGTATGGGTTTGAAACAGGACATGTCTGTATACAGAATACTTTATTAATCCCAAAGGGAAATTGGGGAAATTGTTGTTTTGTGACATTGGCATAAAGTAGGTGCTTTTTTAAATGTCATCAGTTTTCTGAACTGCAGGAAGTTGCATATACCATCCTTTTGTTTATGGCTTATGCTGTATATGTAGGTTATGCACACAACAAGACCTGTGCTTCAGTTCTTGGATTCAAGTCATTCATCTTTCTTTGGCTCTCCAGTTTTCTGTGCCCTGCCATACATTTTCAGTACGTAATCTCCCCTGTTAAATGACAGCCCAGGCTTTGATCAAGCACTGGCTGATGTAAAAAGACAGATTGATTAATCTATTGCAGGTACTGTATGCTTACATGGCCTAAAGGGATCCTTTTGCTTGTATTTTCTTTTGATGAAAACTTTCTAAAAATAGATTTTTTATTTATTTATTTTTTATACATATAATGCAAATATTAACCTTAGTGTTCTTATCTTTTAGCTTGGTATCGTGTTTTTCTATTCAAATTTCACAGCAGAAACTGTTAATTCCAAGGTTTTGTTTGCAGACAAGAAGATGGCAAAGATATTTTGAAGTAATTCGGTCACATGCCTGAGCAACTCAAACCAGGCATATGCTGAAGTAATGCATCAGTAGAGGTTACCTTGCATTGAAAACTCATCAGTAGAGCAAAGGATTTAGACAGCCGACTTTGAAAATCTCAACCTTTCCTGAAAAGTTACAGGTTAATAGAAATCTTTTCACAGCTTTTGACAAAAGCTGGCAGTGTGTGTGGTTAGGTCATACCTGCACAATTGACCACCCTCTTTAAGGCCGCTATAGACTTTTTAAAGGGCGGTCAAATACACAAGTGGGATCTAGCTGCTCATAGGCATCTTTCATGGACAACGCTTCACTAAATACAAATTAATTACACTGCTACTATCTGTGCTTTATTTATGGCATATGGATGAGGTGTGCTGCAGGTACTTCTGGGACTTCGGCTTATCAAGAGGTAAACTGTACCTCTGGGATAATGTTCCAATATGTCCAAAGCATCTTCCTCTTGTTAACCTTGGCTGTCCTGGTCTGTAGTTACTGTTACAAATAGAAAACTGCACCAATGAGAAGAACCAGCAACCAAGTGCCAGTACTGAATTTCCAAAGAGCAAAGTCTTTTAAACCCCAATAATGATTGAATAATAGAGGTATAAATGGTGAAGTCCCAAATGTGTAGAGTGGATCACATCAGAACCCACAGACAGGATAAAGCAGCACCACCGTGAATATGATTTCTGTGAGGGAACCACCACCTTATGGAAAGCCGCTTACCGGAACAACCAGATTCATAAGCATATATGTTTAAACTCCATCCACGAACTGAGACACTGGATTAACAGGGATTCCAATGAGCAGATATCCAATGGTAAGCTCACTTGGTCCTAGAAAGGTCCTCGGTTCATGGGTATATAAAGAAACGGACCATACTGTGATTCCGTAAAAAAAAATATTAAAAGCAAAGAAGAAATGTACTTACAAACGTGAAGCATTTAAAAGCATGTAAACAGATGCCGGCCGGCACTATAGGAGCCCTTCCTCCTTCCGTTGAGCGTGGTGATGTCAGTGTACGCCGTATCTGTAGTTATTGTTGACTGGGGGGGTCTCCTAAATTTCTAAGCAAAGGGCCAGTTTACTGTCATTCAGACAGAGGGGTTGAACTGAGCAACGGGAGTAGAAAATGTCACAAAAGGGAAGAAAAGTACCACATTGTTGGTGTCAATGGGAGCAATAGTGTCTTGTACAAGAGGGAGGAACAGTGCCCCAAGGGTCATAGAAAATCGAGCAAAAGGTTGTGTCTGGTTCCAGGTTGGAAACCACTGCTGTAGACACTTTATCTCCTGATTCAGTTTAAGATAGCTGGATAAGGAGACTGTAACAGACCCTGTATAAGCTTCCCTTGCCCAGTACCAGCACGATCCAGGATCCCTTAACACACCCAATCACTAGCCGTAACTCAGTGTAGACAGACAGACACATAAGACAGTTTATTGAAACAGAAATATATAAATTATATATATATATATATATATATAATATATATATATATATATATATATATTTGCACAATACCCCGCAACAGCCTTTTTTGCATGACACAGGGCGGGGTAAACTGCATTCAGGAACAAGAAAGACGGGTCCATTCAAACTTTTCATCAGTAGACAGTCTTCTCAGCAGGGAGGGCTGTTGGAGAAATCCCCTCTAGCAACTAATAGCTGGCAGTGATTTCATTAACCCTTAAGCTAATCCACATAAGCATATACACCACATTATAGTTTGATCCCAAGGCAGACTGAAACCATAGAACAATGGGATACAGACACTTAACAATAAACGCATAACCCCCACTTCAAACTATCTAGCAATGTTCCAAGTAAACGAGCCCCTTCGACTTTCAACACAAATCGCACATATAGATTCCAGGATAACAGGGGTAAAACTAAATGCTGTGCCTGGTGTGGTTGTACTGAGAGTCTGGTTAAGAAAGACCTGACTGGGGTTCTCTGTCACCCTGTGCCCCTATTAATAGACATAGGGTAACTTGCACACAAGTGGGGCCGATGGAGCTTGAAAATGGGTTTCCAGAGCTCTCTAAGGTAAGCTGGGTTGCATGAGGCCCCCCCCCCCCCACATTTAATGTATCTGGTTCTCATAGTATATACAAGCCCAGCTTTGCCCTACACCCCTCTTTCAGAATCTCCTCACTGGTCCCCTAAATTTGATGGGTAACCTCACTGACCAATAGGAAAATAGTAGAGGGTGTGGGTCAAGCTTAACTTTTACATGAAGGGAAATATGCAACTAGTTATCAACTGGAAACCTATGTGCATTATTTTTTCATCATATGTTCGGCTTGTATTGGGCAGGTCTGTGACTCTTTAAAATGGGGAAAATAATTATTTGATCCCCTGCAGATTGTGTAAGTTTGCCCACTCTACAAAAAAGTAAAGGGTCTATAATTATTATAGGTGTATTTTAAATGATAGACAGATAATCAACCAAAAATCCATTAAAATTATAAAAAAATTATAAATTGAGTTGCAGTTCAGTGGGTAAAAAGAATTCTGGCTCCCAAAGACTGGCTGCAGTATGTGCTCATGTAGTACACAGATTAGTGCTGTCAATTTTAAGAAGTTGCTCACGACAACTCCTGTGTATAAGATACCTGTCCACAGAATATTTCTGTCATTTTAAACCTCACTATCATGGGCAAGATCAAAGAGCTGTCTGGGATAAGGCACAAGGCTGGAACGAGCTACAATACCATCGGCAAGAAGTTGGTGAAGAGACATGTAGGAGTGATTATTCGTAAATGGAAGAAATACAAAATAACCATCAATTGCCCTCGGTCTAGAGCGCCATGCAAGATTTTACCTCATGGTGTAAGGATCATGAGAAAAGTGAGGGATCAGCCATGATCTACACAGGGAAGAGCTTGTGAATGATCTCAAGGCAGTTGGGACCACAGTCACCAAAAAAAACATTGGTAACACAATTCATCGCTAGATAGAAATCCCACAGCGCCCACAAGGCCCCTCTCATCAAGAAGTCACATGTACAGGCCCGTCTAAAGCTTGCCAATGAACATCTAAATGATTCAAAGAAGGATTGGAAGTAAGTGCTGTGGTCATTCACTCAACTTGCTGTGTTTGGAGAAAAAATGCTGATTTATGACCTTAAGAACACCATCACTACAGTCAAGCATGGAGGTGGAAACATGCTTTGGGGCTGTTTCTCTCCTAATGATGCAGGCTGACTTTGCTGCATTGAGGGGTCATGTATTGTAAAATCTTGGCTGAGAACCTTCTTCCCTCGGCCTGAACACTGAAGATTCCAGCATGACAATGACTCAAAACATACTGCCAAGGCAACAAAGGACTGACTGAAGCAGAAGCACATTAAAGGAGAAGTCCAGCCTGAGCTTGTTTGGCTGCGCTTTGCCCATGGGTCACAGTAGTGCAATTCGTTTTGCACTCCTGTGACCCGTTTTCAGCGGAGAGCAGTCAGAAATCTGCTCCCCACTGAAGTCGCTGGAATCGGTCCAAGCAGCGCGTCATCACAACTTGGGCAGTCTGGTTCCACCTGCTTTCTGGACTGATGGTGGTCTCTGCCTCTCAGCGAGCTGCTGAGATGGCCGCTCCCTGCCTCTCCATAGCTCAATGCTCCAGTGAGCGTGGAGAAGCGGAGCTGCAGCTGTCTGCTAGGGGGATGTGAGAACCGAACCATCGGCGGTGTTCAGTGACTTGGTTTTCAGTGAAGAGGCGGCAGGGGACAGATACTGCATCCACCTAGCCAAGTACGAATCGCCCAAAAAAAACTGCCAAGAAACCTTAAAGGGTTTGTAAAGCTTCCCTTTTTTCACCTTAACGCATCCTATGCATGAAGATGAAAAAACATCCGATGCTTACAAGCCCCCCAGCCCCCCCCCCCTTTTTTGCCTGAGCCCTCGAAAGTCCTGCGTCGTGAACGTGCTGGCTTCTTGGCCCGGTCTTCTCGGGTGTTCTCGGTTCTTCATTGGCGATTGATATCAGAGCAGTTATTGGCTCCCGCTGCTGTCAATCAAATCAATGACGTGGCGTGCCAGGGGCGGTATGTATGGTATGTTGAAATAAAAAAAAAAAACTTTACAGATCTCTTCCAAATCCTTAAAGGGGTTGTAAAGAGTGGACCAAAATCCCTCCAGAGATGTGTGCAAACCTGGTAACCAACTAAAAGAAACATGTTGGCTCTGTGCTTGGCAACAAGGGTTTCTCCACCAAGTACCAACTTTTTTTTGCTTGGGGATCCAATACTTATACTTTTTTTACTCACTAAACTGCAACTCTGTTTATATTTGTATTGTGTTTTTTTTTTTTCCTAGATTTCAATTTTTTTAGTTGATATTCTGCCTCGATCATTTAAAATACACCCGATTTAAAAATTCTAGGCTCATTTCTTTGCAAGTGGCCAAACTTGCCACATCTGCAGGGGATCAAATAATAAATGTTCCCTACTGTGTACTTTAACCACTTAAGGACCGCCTAACGCCGATATACGTCGGCAGAGTGGCACGGCTGGGCACAAGCACTTACAGGTACGTCTCCTTTAAAAACCCAGCCATGGGTCGCGCCCACGCCGATCCGAAGCTCCATGACCGCGCCCGCGGGAGCCGCGGACCTGATCGCTGCCGGTGTCCCGCGATCGGTCACAGGAGCTGAAGAATGGGGAGGTGTGTGTGTATATAAACACACCTTCCCCGTTCTTCACTGTGGCAATGTCAGTGATCGTCTGTTACCTGATATAGGGAAAGACTATCACTGACGTCACACGTCAAGCCCCGCCCCCTACAGTTAGAAACACATATGAGGTCACTCTTAACCCATTTAGCGCCCCCTAGTGGTTAACTCCTAAACTGCAATTGTCATGTTCACAGTAATCAATGGTCCCAAAAATGTGTCATAATTGTCCAATGTGTCCGCCATAATGTCGCAGTCACATAAAAAAACGCTGATCGCAGCCATTAGTAGTAAAAAAAATATATTAATAAAAATGCCATAAAACTATCCCCTATTTTGTAAACGCTATAAATGTTGTGCAAACCAATCGAACGCTTATTGCCTTTTTTTTTTTTTTACCAAAAATATGTAGACGAATACGTATCGGCCTAAACTAAGAAAAAATTATGGCCCGGATTCACGTAGCACTTACGCCGACGTAGCTCGGCCCATTATTTACATGGGGTCACGCCTTATTAGCATGGCTCACTGCCACTTACGATGAGTTACGCCGAGGGAACCCAGCGTAGATTTGGGAGCAAGTGCTTTGTGAATAATGTGCGCGCCGCTCTGCGCTACGTCGGGGTAGCGTATATTCGATACGCTACGCCGGCATAACTATGCGCCGCTGTATGTAAATCCGGGCCTATGTTTTTTTTATATATCTTTTTGGGGGATATTTAATACAGCAAAAAGTAAAAAATATTGCATTTTTTTTCAAAATTGTTGCTCTATTTTTGTTTATAGCGCAAAAAAAATAAAAACCGCAGAGGTGATCAAATACCACCAAAAGAAAGCTCTATTTGTGGGGAAAAAAATGGACGCCAATTTTGTTTGGGAGCCACGTCGTACGACCGCGCATTTGTCAGTTAAAGCGACGCAGTGCCGAATCGCAAAAACTGGCAAGGTCCTTTACCTGCATAATGGTCCGGGTCTTAAGAGGTTAACATCAACTGCTTCTGACCACTCTGTATTACCAAGAGGTCTGCATGCCTTGTGACTGGAGCTGCAATTTCAAATCTCTTTGTAGTACAAAATGAAAGCATCTAAAAAGTCTATTCATGATTGTCTTCATAATGCTTCTTGCAAGCACTGCTCTTGGCGCTGCTGAAATTCTCATCAGATACCATTTTTTTTTTGCCTTTTACTGTTGCAAGCGGCATTCTCTTTCTAAGAGAACTATATACCCTTAAAGGCAAGATTTGTACAGGTGCTGGATGCGGAAGAGCATCTATAAAGCATATTGTTATGGGGGCACTCCATTCCTAATTAAAATACTGCCAGGGGAAACAATAACATCAGTAGACAACCTAAATATAGTTGCAGCCTCAACATTTACATTTAATGTTTGCGCTGCCACACCGTAAAATATTGAATGCCCTAATGTATGGCTGAGTACACAAAGTTGTGCGTGTCTGAGGTCAGCATGCTCTTCAGCCATCTGTTTCATATGGTCCAAGTGTCAGTTTACCAAAAACAGATTTTTGACGCTTTATAGATTCTATAGGGCTGATTTAAACATTAAGCTTTTTAAGTGGCAGCTACCATTATGGAGTTTTATTAATGCTGATCCATTCATCACTATGTAAAATAAACTGTAATCCTCATATTGATAATTCACTTCAACAACATTGCTGTCTGCGGAAAAATTATCACTGCTAATGTTGTCCCAGCTACAGGAATAATTTACTGTGACTTGAGATAGGGGGCTATTGGTTCACTGTGATGGCAATAAAGTTTAAGTGTAAAAAAAAAACAAAAAAAACGCTTAACTCAAATTGTTTAACGTACCCTGCCCCCACCTACACACACACATAACATAAACACACACAATGCTTGCACTACGCTTTTCTAATATCTGCTAACATCCAAGTGCAAGAAATATCTCATAGGGCCATCATTCAGTTTACTCTAAGCATTGTACTGCTAGTTTCTTTTTTTTTTCTGGGTTGAACGAAAAAAAGCTGACGGCTCAAGTCAGAGCCGATGTACCAACAATTCGATATTAGTACAGCGATCTTCCCTGCTGTGCTATTGTATTCTAACAGGGGGACAGCCCCCCCTACTAGAACACTCCAGTCATCGCTTTTAGCCATTGGCTGAAAGCCCTGATCGGGAGCCGATCGGACAGACCTTTTCCACAGGGAAGTATCAGTGAGACACTAAGGCATTTCAGAACCCCTCCTCCATTGCACCTGCACAGGGGGAGGAACTGTGCCCCCACACATTGTAAAAGATGGGAAACATTGTATTGTTCTCGAACTTTGCTGTAGTTGCGATCGTCGGCTCTTGTGATGGGGAAGACATTGGGTGCAGTTCTGCTAGGGGGGTGGTCCCTGTTTCAAGGAGGAGGACTGTCTTGGCCACTGCTAAAGATAATCGGTCCTGCTAGCTCCGCCCACCATCTGGAGGAAGATGACTTGCTTTGTTGCCACTACCAACCTCAGAAAGCAGAGGTTTTTCTGTGATTGAGAACCACAATCGGGTGACAGTTTATGGAATTACTGTTGAGTTTCTGTAAACTTTTTGTTGAAATTATTCCCAAACCTTAGCGTCACTTACTTCAGAACCCCAGCACTATGTGTCCCTTTAAGCCACAGCCTGTATTTAGCGCAATGAAAATCACACCAAGACACTTTTTTTTCTCAGCTGTGGGGGCCTAACTTATCCAGCACACAGGCCCACTGCTTTCAGAAAATACTCCTGACCTGAGCTCATCATTGCACATCCATTCCAAGCACGAGGGCTGAATGTGTGAGGTGGATCAGCAGGATGAGTGTGCCAGGACAGAGCGATGGGTCTCATCTCTGCTTTCTTTCACCACTCTGCATATCATCGATGAGAAGAGGGTACAGTGGTGGAGCAGATGAAAAGGAGGGTACAGCGGTGGGGAAAATGAGCAGGAGGTACAGAGGTGGAAAGGATGAGAAGGGATTCAGCAGTGGGACAGGTGAGCAGTGGAGTACAGTGATGGACCAGATGAGCAGGGGGGGGGTTCAGTGTTGGGCCAGGTGAGCAGGGGGGTAGAGCAGTGGGGCATATGTGAATGGAGGTGTATTGGTGGGGCAGAAGAGCAGGGGGGTAATGAGGTGAGACAGATGTGCAGGAAGTACATTGGTTAGTGATGTAGCTGGCGGCACTGTTGTGGATGGCTTTGTAAATTATTGTTGGTACTTTGAATTGTATTCATTGGGTGAGTGGAAGCCAGTGGAGGGATTGGCAGATATGGGTGGGGGGACACTGAAGTTTATTGTCTCTGCTTTTCAGAAAATATCATGTTTAGGAGGTTTAACTAATGCTCAGACTTTTATCAAAACCAGAAAAAAATTGCTCAGTTAGAAAAGATTCAACTATAACGCGCTGCATTTTTTGTAAATTGAATATGGTTGCATTTAATATTGATACTGTAACATTGGGGGGGGGGGGGGTCGGGGCTGTCCAGGATTTTTTTTTTTCTGCCCATACTTAGAAACTGCTGCATGTCGCACATAAAAAATCATAGCGTGCATGTTATTCAAATCTTACATTTGTTGTAAAGTACTTTTGAGCTTCCTGTCCTGTCCATGTACTAATACAGCGAAACTAGGAGGTGATGCACTGTTTACAATTTGACAAGGAGGATGCAAGCTTAGGATGATTCTTTCTGTCTCGATTTTAGATGCAGTCCTGTTCTTTCACTCCCCTCTCCCTCTGTGTCCCTTCGATCTCTAGTAACTTTGGCTTTGAACTGAAAAATATAAACAATGCTCAGGGGGTGATATGCAACTCCAAGCTCATGAAGAGATTTACATTTCAAAGGGATGTGTGGTCACACTTGGCATCTTAGCAAAATTGTAATATTTACCTTTTTGAAAATCCTTTCTAATGTCGACCACGGTTTCCACAGGGTTTTTTCTTTTTCTTTTTTTTTTCCTGCTTTTGTTTTCTTCTGTGTTGGTAGAGACTGTTGGGTAATCTAATCTCCACATTTCTCTTCTCATCTCTAGTTTGCGTGCCTGAGGGACCTGATATGCTGAAAAAAGTGTGAAGGCCAGACACAGCCTAAAGTCAGCACAAGAAATCCCTACCAAGATCAAGGCAACACTGGACTGATGGGATTTCTAAGAAGAGATCATATCGAAGCACCTCTATTATACAGCTCTTCATTTTAGCTTCATTTTTACCATCATGGCATCCAAGTTTTGGTTGGATGGATGACCTGTCCTAAATCTGTCTGTTGGCAGACTCTGCATCGCACTGTTCCAGCAGCCATTTAGGGCCCGTGGCTTAGAGCGGAGTAACTTCATGCATGGCAAGGTAGATAGTAATGGACTCTGACTAAAATGGAAGTGACTTGACAGTTTCCTGCCCACCCATCATCTCTGGTCAGGACAGGTTAAGGTTGGACATTCATCTTTGCTGGAGGAGCAGTATGCAGGAAGCTGGTTTTCAGGCCACAAATGCTTTCACAGGTAATGTTTTCATAGTTTTTATCTTCTGGGATAAGAGGTTGAGATTTACAAAACTTCAGGTGTGTGTGTGTGTGTGTGTGTGTTTTTACTATTTTGTAGGCAACAAATTGTTAAACTTTGTGTTTTAGTAAATTTCCTACATTGTTCTGTTGGCAAGCTGCATCCGGTTTTAAAATGTCACCTTTTTATATTGTGGGTAGCGTTGTACACAATAAATTACTGTAGTATGGGCAACTTCAAACCGTGACTAATAAAAGCTATTCAGTGATCCATTGGTATATTTGTGTGCATGGACATATACATTGTGTGGTTTATATATAGCAGTCATTAATCTGTTTCCTTCCTCCCCCCCCCAATCCCAGCACTTCCAGGTCCTGTCACTGTTCTGCTCCCTTTATCATTTGTCTGATTGTAATGTATGGCTGTTTAAAAATAGTCCCACTATACTGTTCAACACAGCACTGAACAAATAATCCATGTAGATCCAGTTTAAAGCCCAATTCCTGGAATAAAAAAATAAATTTGCATTGCACTTCTTCCACACTGCAAGGGTTAAATGCTTACAAAGTATGCAAAATATATTTAAAGTATATAACTAAAGGCAAAACCTTTTTTTTCCCCCTCTCTCAAGTTTTGGATAGATTGAGGAGGAATTGGAATACCTGTCTTGCTTTTATTGCTGTCTGTACCCCCATTAGGGAGATTCACTCTTTATTTGTCTTGCCACTATTTCCAAAAACAAAATAAAATTTCAAATCTTGAGTTGTAACCAGAACTGGAATAGAGGAAATTTTTCCATTTGAGCTACCAGTTCTGGTGACAACCAGGGAGCATCATTCCTGTCCTATACTCGGTGAGGCCGATGACCTGCAGCCCATCCATCACACTGCAGGTCATATTGTTGTCTGACCTTACCTATGGATCCATTCGTAACTTACTCAAAACAGTTCAGACTTTTCTTTTAGGCTTCATTTCCACTGGCGTTTTTACAGCCACTTTTCTGATCGTTTTTTACAGCTTAAAAACGCCTGTCCATGTTATTCTATGGCATCATGCCCACATAGGCGTTTTTGAGCTGCAAATGGCATAGGCGTTTTTGAGCTGTAAAAAAAACGCGGGACCAGGGCGTTCTGTGGCTCCAGCAATAGAGCTGTAAAAACGCCAGACATTAAACGCTCAAACACGCTCAAACACGCGCGAAAACGCTACCGCGGTGTTTTTGATCTCCAGCTCACAAAAAAAAAAACATGGACAGGCGTTTTTAAGCTGTAAAAACGCCAGTGGAAATGAAGCCTTATGGTGTTCAACTTCTAGTCATTCATCTGTGACTGCATGGTATGGAATGTGTTCACATTTGGGAGCAAAGGCTGAGCAGTATGCTGTTGCTGACTATTGACCAGTACACCTGTGCTAAAACTGTTTCTCTGTGAATTGTATTTTTGTTACAGTGCTTAGCTTTAAATTGTAATAAAACTATCAAAAATAGTAAACGGCTACATAAAAAATTATATTATACAGAACAGCACAGTAAAGTAATGCAATGTGTTTATTTTACTAATTTTATATAGCATTTTCTGAGAATTCTGAATCGAATCTTAAATGCCTACATCCCACAATTTCTACTTCTTCTGTACTACCTGTGCTTTGCAGTGGGGGAACAACTTTCAGTTTGTGGCTCTGGCCTTTGGCTTAGCCATGGCGCTGCGAGGTGCTGGCCCATGTTTTCGGCTACTCTGCCAGCACAGGAGATCCCCATTCTTAAGTTTCTGGATGACGTAACCTTGTAGGAACAATCAAAATAAAACCTTATTTTTATTTTTTGTTTAATCTTTATTTAGAACAAAATGACATGTCATAGCAAACCTTTCCCTATAATCGGTCATAAGCCAAGGAGGACATGAATCAAATGCAAGGTACAGACAATCAAACTAAAAGATGAATAAAATAAAAACAATAGTGGCAGTCGCAATAAATATTCATGCCCACACAGTCTGTCATCCTATGGTGGAATAAAAATTACTTGTAGAAATGGGGGGAGTGGCATCACGACAGAGGGAATCGTGGCCTCTTATTGTCCTGGCTGATTACGTGTTCTAAGGGATGGTTCTGCCAACTCCAGCAATGCTAGATCCAAACTAGAAGACATTTGCCTAGGGTCATAATAAATATAGTCTATCCAAGGTGACCAAATACTAATAAAGTGATCACAGGTGCCTCTGCAAGTCGCTATCCAGTCTTCCACTTCCCTGATTTTGTTTATCCTGGGAATCCACTCCTCCCGTGTTGTGGTGATGGTAACCTTTTTAATACAGTCTTGTACACTGTTTCATTCAAGACTGTCCCAAACTGTCAGATGCTGAGTTGCAGCAAATGTATGTTCAACCCCATGTCTCTGAACACTAAAATCAGTTTATCATTGGAATAGTTGCTTTCCAGCCCAATGCTTGAATCGGGGAACGGCTTCTCCCTGTGGCGTGGAAAGTACAGACATCAGGCTGGTCAGGAGTTTGTGGACTCCCTGCAAGTTCAGGGGATGTGATTGTCAGACTCTCATTCCAATGAAATTTGGTCCCTCTACCCAGAGGGGTTTCTCTTCAGTGGAGCATACCAAATATAGATCTAATGGTGTCCAGACTCTGGCACAAACTGGAAAGGTTCATGTCCAGGTCCAGGAATCCTCGGGCCTTTGAAATAGATGCACTTATCACTTTCTCAAACACTGGTTTGTTTCTCCCCCTAAAGCTCCTGCCTCCTCTGCTTCAGAGGATAGAGAAGGAAGGCATTCTGGTGATTCTCATTGCACCAAAATGGCCCAGCAGGGTGTGGTCCATGGACATAGTCAAACTCCTACTGGACCATCCAAGCCTTCGCTCTCTCTGGGTTTTTGAGATGGTTGTGCTTTATTAACCTTTTAGGTCTTATTTATAGATTGTATATCTGAACAACCAAGTGTCCTTGTTTCGTTTCATGTTGATCTTCCCTCTAAAGGATTTTGTTGCGCAAAAGGAAGTGGTGGTGTGGTTCCCATCAGCAAAATTGTAATATTTATTTTCAACTTTCTGATGTAATGAAGGAATTCAGTTGGCATGGTCAGATTTTTTTTTTTTTTTTTTTTACCTATACTAGTTTATTTGACCACTGGGCACTTAAACCCCCTTAATAACCAGACCAATTTTCAGCTTTCGGTGCTCACATTTTGAATGACAATTACTCAGTCATACAACACTGTTCCCATATGACATTTTCGTCCTTTTTTTAATACAAATAGAGCTTTGGTAAAAAAGTACAAATTGGTGTATATTTGGTCTTGGTGAAAGTTATAGGGCCAAATCCTCAAAATCCTAGCCTAACTTAATTTTTCCCATTTAAGTTACACTGGCGGGAAATTTCTACCTAAGTGCCCGATCCACAAAGCACTTACCTAGAAATTTCACGCAGTGTAACCTAAATTCTCCCGGCGCAAGGCGGTCCTGTTATCCAGGGGGCGATGACAATTTAAATGAGGCGCGCTCCCGCGCCGGCCATACTGCGCATGCTCGTGACGTCATTTTCCCGACGGGCAGCGTGCAAAATTACGTTACGCCGGGCTTTGTGGATTGCGACGGGACAATAAAGTTGCGTCGGGTAAAAAAAAATGTTACGCGCCGAAAAATAAAATTCAAAATTTAAAAAAAATCGCGGCGATCGAAAAAAGGTCTGTTTTTACAAGGTGTAAACAGTTTACACCTTGTAAAAGCAGCCCTAATTTTACGTATGCAAACGTAAACTTACGCAGAAAAAACAAAGCTGAAAAGCTTTGTGGATCTCCGTAAGTCCTCATTTGCATACGCAAAGCGGCATTTCAATGCGAAATGCCCCCAGCGGCGGATGCGGTACTGCATCCTAAGATCTGACAGTGTAAGTCTCTTACAGATGTCAGATCTTCTGCCTATCTTTGGAAAACTGCTTCTGAGGATCAGTTCCAAAGATAGGCACAGGGATACGCAGGCTGAACAGCAGTTCCGCCTGCGTATCCCTTTTGAGGATTTGGCCCAGTCCAAGCTATGGTGCCAATACCTAAAAATTTATCACACCTGAAGTACTGACGGCCTATCTAATTTCTTGAGACCCTAACATGCCAGAAAAGTACAAATATCCCCTAAATGACCTTTTTGAAAAGACATTCTAAGGTATTTAGAAAGAGGCATGGTGAGTTTTTTGAAATTGTCATTTTTTTCCCACAATTCTTTGCAAAAATCAAGATATTTTCTTATTTTTTTCTCACAAAATTGTCATATTAGTAGGTTATTTCTCACAGCATATGCATACCACAAATTACACCCCAAAACACATTCTGCTATTACTCCCGAGTATGGCGATACCACATGTGAGACTTTTACACAGCTAAACCACATACAGAGGCCCAACATGCAGGCGCTCTGGAGCACCCAGGCCAATTCTGACATTTCTCTCCTACATTTTTTTGCTAGAAAATTACATAGAACCCCAAAACATTATATATGTTTTTTTTAGCAGAGATCCTAGAGAATACAATGGCGGTTGTTGCAACTTTTTATCTTGCACGGTATTTGCGCAGCAATTTTTCAAACAAATTTTTGTGCTTTAAAAAAACAAACAAAAAAAACCCGGTAAAGTTAGCCCAATGTTTTTGCATAACGTGAAAGACAAAGTTACGCTGAGTAAATAGATACCCAACATGTCGCCCTTCAAAATTGCACACACTCGTGGAATGGCGCAAAACTTCACTACTTAAAAATCCCCATAGGCGACGCTTTAAATATTTTTACTGGTTACAGGTTTTTAGTTAGAGGAGGTCTAGGGCCAAAATTATTGCTCTCGCTCTAACGTTCGCAATGCCACCACATGTGTGGTTTGAACACAGTTTTCAATGTGGACTGGGACTTGCATATGCGTTCGCTTCTGCATGCAAGCTACTGGGGACAGGGGCGCTTAAAATTTTTTTTTTATTGTTCATTTTACTTTATTTTAGTTTGACACTTTTTTTTCCCCAAAATAATTTTTTTGATCACTTTTATTCCTATATAAACATCCCTTGTAATAGGAATGTGGCAAGACAGGTCCTCTTTACAGTGAGATATGGGGTCAAAAAAACCCCACATCTAACCTCTAGGCTGGGAAGACTGAAATAAAAAAAAAAAATATATATATATATATATATATATATATATATATATATATATATATATATATATATATATATATATATATATATATATATATATCCTGGCTTTGATCGTAGCAGTGAGTCGGTAGAAACACTGGAGGGCAGCGAGAGTAGGGGACGTCCCCTCTCGCCTCCCGTAAGAATGATCAAGTGGTGGAACAGCCACTATGATTGTTCTTATGGTGTAGGGAATCGCTGGCTGTAAAAAGCTGATATCTGAATAATGCCTGTAGCTGCAGGCATCATTCAGATATCCCTGCACAAAGTCAAGGACGTCATATGACGGCCGGTAGGTGGGAAGTGGTTAAAACTTTTTTAACACAAAGTTGTCCATTTATACAATATTTCTAACACATAGCATATACATACCAAAAATGAAACCCCTAAATAGATTCTCCTACTCCTGAATACGGCGATGCCACATGTGTGAGACTTCCACAGCCTGGCCACATACAGAGGCCGAGTATGGCCGGGTATGGATGATTATAGCTGGGTATCACGGTGTATGGCGGGGGATGGATGAATCTGTGACTGCAGTTGTCACAGATCCAGCCCAAAGCGCTGCTGCCACTTGCTCTCCTCCCTTTCCTACTGTACCGATCAGTACAGAGCGGGGAGAGAGGAACCGGCGTTGTCACATGACGCCGGTTTGTTTACAAGTGATCGCTCCGTCATACCTGAGCATAGTGTTTTCAAGCAGAAAGTCGTGCGATTTTTGCCGTGATTTTGACCAGGTCAAAGGGTCACCAATGTAAAAAAAAAACGCCAAAATCTGCCTAATAAAAAAAAAAAAAAGTCCCAGAACTTGTTTGTGCTTCAGACGTTTTGGAACTTCTGGCTTCAGGCGTTTTGTAGTGGAGATGTGAGCAATCTCCATAGAGAATAACTGATTTTTTTCCCCTCCAGCGTTTTTTAGCTTCAAGCTACAAAACTCTCAGGTGTGAATGGGGTCTAAGACTCCGCTATCCCCTCATTGGCTTGCTGATTGACAGCAGCGGGAGCCAGCTGTCAGCCAATGAGGAGAGAGGGACCTGGGACAGCAGAGACTCCTGTGCACATCGCTGAATGAGTGAGGCGAGTATTAGGAGGGACTGTGGGGGAAAGCATGCAACACACAAGTATTTTTTTAAATAAAACCCTTCAGCCTTTACAACCACTTTAAGCGATTTGTGTAATGGCACCTTATTTTCTGATTTTGGCAGCTATACATTTTGTGAAAATGTGTCTTGGACAACATTTTTTACCCAGCATATGTATTGCCTAAAATATTGGTTTTAAATGCTATCCTTACACAAAATGTTTAACATGACCAAAACTGTCCTTCAAAATGGAATGGTTGGCTATTCGTTATAAATTCCAAATATTGCCTGAAAAGTTTCATCATGCCACGAAGTAGATGGGCAAGCCTTGACATAAGTGCATAATGGTTTGTATAGGCTTATGCTGGCAGTGGCAATATATTACTCGTTGTACATTAATTCAGCCTTATATTAAAATCTAAATTTCTTGGCAAATTATATTCTTGAAAAAAAGTCAAAAGGGAAGGGGGGAAGGGCGGGGGTGTTACCAGAAAAGGGCGCCTCACTGGGGATTCTTCCATGTATGTCTGGGTGAAGTCCACAGATAGGACTGAAGTTTAGGTGAGCTTGAGGCTGGTAGTGAGCTCCTCAACTCTCATAATGTAGTTGCGATCCCCTACTCTTTGCTTAATAGCAAGATAGTGGTCGTTCTCCAGTTCCTGGGGATCATCAGTATTAACAACAATTTTATGTTATTTTTTTTATTTAAGTTGGTTTTGTTTGTCTTTTGAGATAATAGCTTTGCTTGTACTTGCACGCTTAGAAGTGTGTGTTGTGTGTTTTTTTTTATCTTATTTTTTTATTTTATTTTTTTATTTTAATCATCTGTTATGTGCTAGCTATACCCTGAATATGATGGATAGGTGGAATTATATAAAATTTTAATTGTATATAAAAAAACTCAATATTTACTAGTGAATATTGCAAGGAAAACCATAATTTTACGTGTTTGTTTTTTTTTCTTTTGGATGGGATATTTGGAATAAAACATTTTAGACTTTTTAAGCCTTGGATCGCCTTTTGCATTGATTTTTGAGATTTGGGCAAATATTTTCTGGCACCAATGACCAAGGCACAGCTTGTGACCACAGGAACTTGTCACTATTTGCATATCGGAGCATTCCATGCGCCAAAGACCAGGGGTGCTCTGTGGTGTTTATTTTGCAGCTTAAATAATGTAATGTGGGGTACACGCTAAGAAAATTGGGCGAACAATTGTTAGTTTTTTTTTTCTCTTTTCACAGAAAATTTAACAAATTCTTGTACAACAAAGGATTTATTTTTGTTTAGACATTTTACGTTTCTGTATCTGGCCAATTCGTTGCTGCTCGACATGTAACGCCTCTTTAACCACTTAAGGACCGCCTAACGCCGATATACATCGGCAGAATGGCACGGCTGGGCACAATCGCGTACCTGTACATGATTGTTAAAAGCCCAGCCGTGGGCCTGCGACCCGACCCGGTCCGAAGCTCCATGACCGCGGGACCCGTGGACCCGATCGTCGCGGGAGTCCTGTGATCGGTCCCTGGAGCTGAAGAACGGGGAGCTGTGTGTGTGTGTGTGTGTGTGTGTGTGTGTGTAAACACACCTTCCCTGTTCTTCGTTGTGGCGCTGTCATTGATCGTCTGTTCCCTGATATAAGGAAAGGCGATCAATGACGTCACATGTCCAGCCCTGCCCCTCTACAGTTAAAAACACATATGAGGTCACACTTAACCCCTTCAGTGCCCCCTAGTGATTAACTCCCAAACTGCAATTGTCCTTTTCACAGTAAACAATGCATTTTTATAGCATTTTTTGCTGTGAAAATGACAATGGTACCAAAAATGTGTCAAAATTGTCCGATGTGTCCGCCATAAAGTCGCAGTCACGAAAAAAATCGCTGATCGCCGCCATTGGTAGTAAAAAAAAAAAAAATGCTATAAAACTATCCCCTATTTTGTAAACGCTATAAATTTGGCGCAAGCCAATCGATAAACGCTTATTGCGATTTTTATTTATTTATTTATTTTTTTATTTATTTTTTTATTTATTTTTTTTAAAACCAAAAATAGGTAGAATACGTATCGGCCTAAACTGAGGGGGAAAAAAACGTTTTTTTTTATATGTATTTTTGGGGGATATTTATTATATCAAAAAGTTAAAAATATTGACTTTTTTTCTAAAATTCTCGTTCTATTTTTGTTTATAGCGCAAAAAATAAAAACTGCAGAGGTGATCAAATATCACCAAGCTCTATCTGTGGGAAAAAAAGGACGCCAATTTTGTTTGGGAGCCACGTCGCACGACCGCGCAATTGTCAGTTAAAGTGACGCAGTGCCGAATCGCAAAAAGGGGCCTGGTCCTTTACCTGCATTTTGGTCTAAGTGCTTTTGTCGCTCAGTATTTTTTGTTTCAGAATCGTTATACTTTTGACATTGTAGCCAACGTATCCTGTGGCATAACGTATACACTTAAAGTAGCTTGAAAGTGTATTGAGCAAATGTGTGTAGATCTTAACAAGCAGCAAGCATTTTTTCTGTGCCTTTTGGGAAAATCTAACATGGAATTTTTTCTTCTTGTGACTCATCCACATGAGCTCGAGGAATCGCCACACTGGTTTTGCTTTGCTTGGATAATGATTTGTATTTATCAACATCGCCAATGAAATTCATTATGCATCCTTCAAAGATTTTTCTTGCTCATGCCCTCGAGGCAAAGTCGGTAGCATAACAATGATCATAGGATGGATGAACTGTCTCTGAATTGCTGGAGTTAAAGAATAGAAATCTCTCTCTGCCTCTGTCATAAAGGAATACTGGGGCTCATTTAGAATCCAATCTGTTGAAGCTACTGGGATGTTGCTTTCTATTTTTTAACGCTTTTTAATTTAAGTATCCTTGTTTTGCAGTTGACTGTTTGTTAAAGAACACTGTTTCACTTTGCAAACTGTGTGAAAAAATTGCTAATTATATATCAGACAGGAGGCTTCATATCTTGCATTAAACTTTCTTTTTAATGCTCATAGCAGAAAACCATAAACACTTATTTCTTTAATACAGAGAAAAAATCTTCATAGGACTACAATACCCAGCAGCCCCTGGGGCCCCTCCCCCCTGTCATAGTCTCTATATAAGGGGCTGTCTGGGTCTCCTCCTCCTCCTCTTTCTTTCTGCTCATGGCTAAGATAAGTACCATCGATTTAATATTTTCTGATATTAACTTGTACTAATGTGTAATTAATTTTATATATAGTATAATATGCCTAGTATTGTTTTCATGTAAAACCTCTGACTGGACTACCGCGGTGGCGCCGTTTGTCCAGTTCTATTAAAGGCCGTCTTCTGACCCGGTTGTAAAATGATTACGCGTTTTCAGGTTCAAAGAGAAATTCTGAAAATGTTGCCATTTTGCCCAAGGAGCTCTTAGGCTTGTAAATGATTATGAACTTTATGGGTGCATTTGAATATGGTAGTGTACACATGCTTAAAGTGGTTGTAAACCCTAGGAAGAAGAAAAAAAACCTGCAAGACAAAGGCATAATGTATACAAGGCATTGATTTACTAAAACTGCGGAGTGCAAAATCTGGTGCAGCTGTGCATGGTAGAAAATCGGTTTCTTACTTCAGATTGTTCAATTAAGCGTTGACAACCTGGAAGCTGATTGGTTTCCATGCACAGATGCACCAGATTTTTCATTCTCCAGCTTTAGTAAATCAACCTCCTAAGGATTGTACCTCACTTTTTTTTTTCCTGTTCCTTTTGCATCTTTCATATCTTTTCCCAGGTCCAGTAGAAGTATGATTTTCAAAAGAAACCTAGCTCTGATGACTATTTAGACACTAAGGTACCTTAACCTCCCTGGCGGTAAACCCGAGCGTGACTCGGGGTTGTTTTTTTATGCTAGGATCGGTAACCCCGAGTCACGCTCGGGGTGGACGTGCAGAGTGTGCAGCGGCGCGGCTTACCTCTCGCTGGATCCACAGGCAACTCACCTTGTCCCTGGATCCAGCGATGCCACCCGCTGTGTGAGCGAGCAGGTCCTCCTCGCTCGATTCACAGTCTCCGTGTGCCGCCGATCTCCGTTCCCTGCGACGTTACGACGCACGGGAGCGGAGAACGGCGCCAAATTAAAAAAAGTAAACACACTTTACATACAGTATACTGTAATCTTATAGATTACAGTACTGTATGTAAAAAAATACACACCCCCTTGTCCCTAGTGGTCTGCCCAGTGTCCTGCATGTTCTTTTATAAAAATAAAAAATGTCATTTCTGCCTAAAAACTGTAGATTGTCCAAAAGTGTCCCTTTATGTCAAAAATGGTTTTAGATCGGCTAGAAAACAGCGATAATAAATTATAATCACTTGCAGAATTGTGCGATAGCGATTTGCGGGGAAATTCGTCATAAAAAAAAAAAAATGACAGCGACAATTCTGCAACTGAGCAAATTTCAGTGATTTTGAGTTGATTACATTATTGAATAATTTTTATTCTAATTATATTATTACTTGCTATAATTATTTATAATTATTTATTATATTATAATTTAAAATTTATTTTTTTAAAAAATGTCATACCCGGGTTGCCTATTAGATTCTTGTTTGGTCAGATTTAAGTGAGTTATTCCTAAAAATTACAGGCCTACAGTATAAAACTCCAAACTTCCTTGCAAATAATTGTACCGCTTTCAGCATGTTTTTTCAGACAGAATCATACCGCCAGGGAGGTTAAAGCGGGGGTTCACCCTAAAACTACTTTCTAGTATTACAATGTCCCAACACATTACAATACAATTATGCCTATTTTTTATTTTTTTTTATGCTGTACATACCTCGGTACTGCCAATTCACCTGCGGCTTCCGGGTTGCGAATCCCGTGGGAGTTCCTAACTTGCTGGTGATTGACGCCCACTCCCGCGGGATTCGCAACCCGGAAGCCGCGGGTGAATTGGCTGTACCGAGGTATGTACAGCATAAAAAAAAAAAAAATAGGCATAATTGTATTGTAATGTGTCGGGACATTGTAATACTAGAAAGTAGTTTTAGGGTGAACCCCCGCTTTAACACTGCATTCACACTTCAGGGCTTTGAATCGTGGGCAGATTTGGTGCGATTCTGACCGCGATTTCAAAGCACTGATGTGTGAAAGGCAAATCGCAGTACTCATATTTGAGATGCCATTTATTTAAATAACACCTAAAAGTGCGGTGTAGGTCTGCCGTGATTGTGAAATGATAGCGGCAAACCCTTATTTTATCCAAAAGTAGCTCCTAAACCTTTTTGGGCGACAAGCTTCACACATTGGCGCTTTGACATCGCAGCAAATCTGCCCTCGAATCAAAACGCTGAAGTGTGAATGCAGTCTTAAGACATTAACCGGTTCCCAACCGGCTCATGCAGATTTACTGCGCCCTCTGGTGGCTCTCCTGGGCGAAGCTGTTTATGTACGGGATTTCACCCAGGAAAGCCTGAGGGCGCGCCTGCTGCACAGCGGTGAACCCGATGCGCGTGGCAGGCGGGCATGATTGTCACCGGCCACGTGTGATCGCGTGCTCTAGCGCAGCATGGGGGTGTGTGTGTGTATAAACGCACAAATCCCGTGCTGTCAGAAGAGAATGTGTGTTTTCTAGTTGGTCCCATTCCCCCACAGTTAGAACACACAATAGGGAAAACGGTTAACCCCTTGATCGCCCCTAGTGTTAACCCCATTCCCTGCCAGTGATATTTCATGGTAATCGGTGCATATTTATAGCATTGATCGCTCTGTAAATGCCAATGGTCCCAAAATTGTTATAAAAAAGTCCAAGGAAAGATCCAAGCTTTACTCATGACCAGCCCGCTGATAACCAAATCAACCTAACGGTATGCGTTAAAACAGGGGTATAGTCTACACACATTTGCAAATACATGCGTAATCCACAGAGCCTCGTCACAGCACCCTGGTATCTGTGGTCCTATCTCTAGCTTATGAGAGACTCCACAATGGAAGCACATGCATTCTGATGGATAGGTGGTCAGGTGGACTGAATGGAGCCCAACCCTTCTTAAAGGTACAGGGGCAAAAATATGTCAAGTGTCCGACCTGTCGGCCGCAAAATCGCAGTAATGGATCACTGCCACTACTAGTAAAAAAAAGCCATATAAATGCCATAAATCTTTCCCATAGTTTGTAGACGCTATAACTTTTGCGCAAACCAATCAATATATGCTTATAGTGTTTTTTTTTTTTTTACCAAAAATATGTAGAATACTACATATCGGCCTAAACTGGAATACATTGGGATATTTACTATAGCAAAAATTAAAGGATATTGTGTGTTTTTTTTCTTCAAAATTGTTACTTTATTTTTTTTTTGCTTATAGTGTTAAATACCACCAAAAGAAAGCTCTATTTGTGGGGAAAAAAGGACGTCAATTTTGTTTGGGTACAACATCGCACGACCGTGCAATTGTCAGTTAAAGCGACGCAGTGCCATATCGCAAAAAATGGTCAAATCTTCTGGGGCTGAAGTGGTTAAAGCGAAGTTCCACCCAAAAGTGGAACTTGCGCTTATCTGATTTCTCCCCCCACTCTGGTGCCACATTTGGCAGGTCCCCACTTCCAGAAAACGCAGCGTGCTTCGCGCATGTGCAATAGGGTCCCGGCTGTGAAACCGAAAAGGTTACACTACCGGGTTCCCTTATCTGCAATGGTTACGACCGCACCCGACCAGCCGATGTAAACATCTGCTCCGGTGCCTACATCGCTGGACTCCAGAACAGGTAAGTGCCCTAATGTAAAAAGTCAGCAGCTACAGTATGTGTAGCTGCTGACTTAAACATTTTAAAGGAGCGGGCAGAACTCTGCTTTAAGGCCTCTTGCACACTGCAGCTTGAAATTGACCGAATACAGCCCATGAATATTAATGTGCATATGCACACAGATGTGTAAACAAGAGCTGTGCATTCTTCAGTAAAAAAATCAGACTTTTTGGTCAGTAATTTAACCCTGATGCACGCCAATGTGCACAAATGTGTGCGAATATGCATTTACATCTGAAAAAGTAGTGCAAGAGGCCTAAAACCTTTTTTTTTACCTACTGTAAACTACTTACTAGTTCAAACGGCCAGTCCATTTTTTTTCTAGTAGGACTAAAGTCTGCACATAATCTATGACCATCTGTACATCTTTAAAAACTGAAATGAAAGAATGTTGCAATTTAACGACTAGAAGATTCAAGACTATGACTCAAATAATTTTTACAGCTTACTGAATCGTATAAATATTATTCATGTAATGTATTGGAAGTGAGAGAGAGATGACTGAAATCTGACTACACATAAAGCTGTCTCCTAAATTTCTCTACACAAGCATTTCATTGTTACTTTTGTTGTTGCAACAATGACATGTTGGATTATTTTTTATCTTCTTTTTTTTTTTTTCAACATAAAAAAAAAAATTGTCATATTTATTCCAACAATATAAATTAACATAACTTATGCCTCATGCACTCTGGACGTTAAAATGTTATAAAAACGCTAGTAGCTTTGCAGTGTTCAACTTTTTTCAGCTTTTTTCAATGTTTTTGCAAAAGTGTTTGTTAGCTTTTTTTTTTTTTTTATGCCATGGACCAAAAACGTTAAACGCTGGTGAGGGACCTTTTTTTGCATTTATTGACATTTATCAGCAGCGTTTATCAGTGTTAGAGCGTTTTTACAGCTGAAAAACGTCTCTCAGAACCCACTAGTTTGTTGTTTGTTTTTTTTTACTGCTCAAAAACGCGACTGCGCAAAACTGGCAACGGCCTATGTGTGCATGGACACATAAGATAACATGATGGAGAGTTTAATGACTGTAGAAAAAACGTCTACAGCCAAAAACAGCTGCTGTAAAAACATCCAGTGTGCATGAGGCCTTAAAGTATAACTAAACACAGAACATTCTTCTTTTCTTTTTTTTTTTTTTTTTTGGATAGATTGAGTGGAGAGATTAAAAAACTTGTTAAATTTTTTTTTATTGCTGCCTGTGCCTGAGATTCAGTCTCTCTATGAGCCTAGGTTCACATTGGAGCGATTTGTCATGCGATTTGAGAGACAAGTCGCAGCCTATTGGCGGCAATGGCACTGTTCCAATCGGTGCGACACCGATTTTGCGGCGCCGCATCGATTTTCAAAAGTAGTTCCTGCACTACTTTTGCCGATTTCTATAGACATCTGTGTATGAAGCCACACAAATGTCTATTAAGTAGCACCTGAAATCGCGCTGACCTTGCTACTTTGAAATCGCGCTACTTCAAGTAAAGTAGCACGATTTCAATGTAGCATCAGTGTGAACCAGGGCTTAGTCAGGTTTGCTGTGATCATGAAAGTGAAAAATCCCCAATTTTTAGGTTGTTCCCGCAACAGTAATTGGAGGGGAAATGTTCCAATAGGGACACTAGTACTGGTGACAACCAGATATTTCTTTACTTTGGAGGCATGTCCTACTACTTCCTGTTTTGGCTATGGGACAGGAAGTGAAAGGAAAATCTCCCTGAACAGGGTTTATAACCCTATTGTTACTTTTTCCAAAACTACAGAATGTTTTTTGCCTTTTGTTTTAAAGTGATGATAAAGGCTTTTTTATAAAAAACTTAAAAAAAAGTTATACTTTCCTGCTCTGTGCAGCAGTTTTGCACAGCGCAGCACTGATCCTTTTCTCGGTTCCCCTGCCGAGTGCCCCCAAAGCAAGCAGCTTGCAATAGACGCCCCCGAGCAGGCTTTCTTTCGAGCACTGGCTCTGTGTGTCCATTAACAGAACTGCGGCTCAGCCCCCCCTCTCTCTCCACATTGGCTCCCTGGCTGTAATTGACAGCAGTAGGAGCCAATGGCTTCTTGCTGCTGTCTCAGCCAATGAGGTGATAGAGTCCCTGGAGAGCCGGGGCTCTCGTGCACATCGCTGAATGGGTCTCAGGCAAATATTAAAGGGGGGGACTGGGGGCACTGCTACACAAGATTTACCTTAAACCTTGACTTAACCATTTTAAATTAGAAAGCAGGTCTAGAAGAGCTCTAAAAATAAGGGGGAAGTGTGGTTTATATTTTACTTTTTTTTAACCATTCTGAGATTTAAATAAAACAAAGTGTTCAAATATGAACCTACAATCTGCATAACTGCATTTAAAAACTGAGGAGTAATTTACAAGGTCTAGATTAGAAGAACGGATTTTACATTACATCGTTTAATAAGCTAAGCAGGGCTTGGGCAGTTGTATGATATAATGAACATGTGATAAATCTAGATAATTTAACTGAGCATAGAATGGAAAAATTGTATAAGCAGAGGTTACCTTCACTGACAGTCTCGTACCCAAAAGAAAAAGGGGGGGGGGAGGATCAAGAGCTATAGTCATCTGAAATTGCATATAAATCAAGCCTGTTCTTTTAAAGCCTAGTACACACAGGCCAAATGTCAGGCAGCATCAGTCAGTTCAATGAAAACTGACCAACATTCGGCCCATGTGCACGGCAACCGGTCTGACAGAAGCTGGCTGTTTTTCCGGCTTCTGTCGATTGGGCATGACTGAAAAAGGCCTGCGGACCGGTGGCTGAGAGCGTTGACCAGAGTGTTCTGGCGGGGTGGTGAAGAACACTATAGCACAGCAGGGGAGATCGCTGAATTGCATGGATAGTACAGCGGCTCCTCTGGAGCTGTCAAATTTTTTTTTTTTTTTTTCGTTCAGCTCTGTTGGATTAAACGAAAAAAAATAGTGGGCAATCGGCCGTGACAGCTTGCGGTTTCACAGCTGGGCATGTACTGTGCATGCGTGAGTCGCAATGCGCTCTCCAAGTGGACAGGCAATCTTCTGAGACCTGTGACGTGTCCCAGAAAATTGTCGAGAGGGAGGGGCCACCTAGGGATAGAGGAGTCGCCGCCTAGGCGGCCCCTAGTCAGTAGTGGGACAGGAAGTCCCACTCAAAACTGGACACCCACTCCCCCCCCACCAAAAAATGGCATGCCAAATGCGCCATGTAAGGGGGCGAGGAGTGCTTAAAGCGGAATGTTCCACTTTTGGGGTGGAACGCTGCTTTAAGAAAATGTGGAGGCTGCCTTTTGGACTGCTCCTTCTGGTGAAAAAAAAACTTTTGCAGGCTGTCTCTGTGATCCAGTGTACCTTATAAATTATGACATTTGCTAAATATGCAGATTACATGCTGACTTTTTTTTGTTTACCAGCTTATTTATTAAAGGGGTCGTAAAGGTAATTTTCTTTTTTTTTCCCCCTAAATAGCTTCCTTTACCTTAGTGCAATTCTCTTTCACTTACATCATCCTTCGATTTTGCTTTTAAATGTCCTTTATTTTTTCTGAGAAATACTCACTTCCTGTTCTTCTGTCTGTAACTCCACACAGTAATGCAAGGCTATCTCCCTGGTGTGGAGAAAGCCTCTTGAGGGGGAGAGCAGGAGTATCAGGGCACTCTCTACTTTGCAGATAAAGCTGTGTGTTAGTGGGTGTCCTGACACTCCTGCTCACCCCCTACCCCCTCAAGAGGCTTTTTCCACACCAGGTAGAAAGCCTTGCATTACTGTGTGGAGTTACAGACCGAAGAACAGGAAGTGAGGATTTCTCAGAAAAAATAAGGACATTTAAAAGCAAAATCGAAGGATGCGGTAAGTGAAATAGGACTGCACTAAGGTAAAGGAAGCTATTTAGGGAAATTTGTTTTACCTTTACAACCCCTTTAAGGTATGTATAGTACATATTGTCATAACAATATACAAAAGATGTCGCAACAAGTACAAATTTTTATACCATAAAGAAAACCACCATCTCCGGAGAATCTCCTAAGCATCTGAATCGGTACATTTACAAATATAGGCAAATAGAAAATCAAGAGGGCCTAATGGCACAAAGTATTTAACCTATGTTAGCGTAATACATGTATATGTTCAAGGTACAAGTATGTGACAATTGGGTCACATTTCCAAAAGGTATGCTTAAAGGGACCGAAGTAGACAACCACACGAACATAGTCCTGAGGTTCCAGAAAAGATAGCTTGGAGGGGGTATAATACCACCTGGTCAGTAATTGCAAGTGATTTAGTAAATTTGCGTAAATTATCCAGCTTAAAATCCTAGTCCTCCGGGGGTAAATTATGTAGTGCAATCAGCCTCCCATTTGCTCATATAAGGGAGCGTACTAGCAGAATTGGTAGAGGTCCAAAATGAGACCCTTGCCTCCTAGGAGCATCACCACAAAGCCTTTCAAAAATGTAATTGGGGAGGTTGGGGAGGGGCCATAATGAGTGGTATAGAAATTTCTAATCTGAAGGTAATGGTAGAACTCTCTGTTTGGAATTTGTGTGTAGAAGCTCAAAAATAGCGAATGTTCCTCCTATTTGGAGGCCAGCCACCATGAAAAGCTCTCTGGGGAAATAAAGGCAGGATTAAAGGGGGGACGTCTAGAAAGGATAAACCTGGGGGAACAGAGGATACAAGGCTGCATTTTGATTTGTAATGGGTCCAAAGGGATCATGAGTGAGCAACGAAGCTGCTGAAATTTTTTTTGTAAAACACTGCGCTAAACCAGAAACTGTGGAAATGCTGCTAGTACCAAAAAATATAGATACATATATTGGAAAATTATGGTAAAAGTTAAGGTACAGCACAGAGCCAATACATGTGAAAATTAAGGTACTGCTACCAAAAACAAAATTAAATGAATAAATAGTAATAATCAAACACTATAAATGAACCACTACCTGCCGTGAGTGGCTGTGATAGATATATATATATATATATATATATATATATATATATATATATATATATATATATATATATATATAATATAACAAAAAACTGAATATTAGAGTACTGCTACCAAATTTAAACAAATGAACAGTGTCATGCAAACCACTGCCTGCCGTGAATGGCTGTGATTCGTATAGATATGACAAAATCAAGATAAACTGTGACCATTTGATATTGACCAACCGTGAAAAAAATGAATAAAAAAGATGAAAAATTAAAAATATCATTAGCTCAAATAGAGATATTAATGAAAGTCCATAAAATAGTCCCAAATATATAAAAACATTTTGTGAAGAGTGAACTCCAAAAGTCTTCTTATAGTGGGTAATATATTATGTGAGAATGGCACCACCTTCCACCAAGTGTACACCCGAGTGTCAGAAATGCAGTCTCCTTACCAGACGTGCTGACCACAATGCGGCGGTCAGACTAAGCACAGGGTATTTTAAGTCACCCAAACGATGTGCTGGAGCTGGCTCAGGTCAGATGCAATCAATCAATGTAGTTGGATGTCTCAAATACAAAAGAGAGAAAGGGGCCCATAGTGCAGATTTGCGATGCAATTTTTAATGTAAAAAAATTTGATACACTTACAAAGATTCGATGTAAAACGAGCCTGATATGATGCACCATGTGCGGTATATAAACAGGATATCAGCGTCCTCTTTGATTCCTTTTCCTAGGTCATTTCGTATGGAAGGGCGTGATGACGTCAGGTAGCAGGCCACACCTACGCGTTTCGTCATATGTTGACGTCGTCTGGGATTGGCTGCTGCCTCCCTGTCATCACGCGTGCCCTTATATATCTCTCCATCGCCATTTTAAGTGAGGGCAACATAATAAGGGCTAAATTCTGACCGGAAAGGAATCTATCTGTGATTTTAAAGGACATACACAGATCGGAACAGCAAGGAATGGAGCCATCTTGTGGCAAAAAAGTATATCGCATGAAGGAATATACAAATAATATCTATGAAGCTGAGCTGATAGAAAAGGAATACAAAAAGGACATCAAGATGTACATATATATAATATCTGTTGTGATATAAACCAATGGGTTATGATATTATATCTTAAACATGAATTTTAATAAAATGCATAATAAAAATAAAATATTAAAAAGGTATAAAAAAGGTATTATATGGAAAATGGGACATAAAAATATTTAAAAACCTGAGTAATTAACCCAAGAATTATGCATTATTCAAAAAGCAGTTTATATCCCAATCCACGTTAAGGCCGTGTGGTACATAAGACCTCATATTGAAAATCCATTGGGTTTCAATTTTGGAAATGGCACAAACTTTATTAGTGCCCCTCCAATGGGGAATCAGTTTTTCAATTGGTAAAAAGTGTCCCCTCAACCTTTTTATTATATTTTGCGTAGTGTTTAGAGAGGTTATGTTTGAAAAAAACACGTCTGATATTCCCCACATGTTCTTCTAACCGGACATAGTCCTGCCAATGTATTGCTTTGCGCAAGGACATTGGATGAGGTAGATGACATATTCACTGGTGCATGTGATGAAAGAGTCAATGGGATATGATTTTTGAGTTTGAGTTGACTGAAAGGATTCTATCTTCCGCCCTTGAAATTGATTTTAATTTGCAGATATTACATTTCCTGCAAGGGAAGAACCCTTTCATAGTCCGAAAAAATTAAATGGTATTGGGAGGATTGATCACATTGGGAGCCAGTCTGTGTCTTAGGGATGGTGCTCCCCTAAACATAACGACTGGTTTGTCCGGAAGAACCGGGCCCAGTATTTTATCATTTTTCAAGATGTTCTAGTACTTTATTAAAAATTTTCTTGACAGAAAAATATTGGTTAGAAAAAACAGTAATCATAGAACACCCAAATCGATTATCCAAAGCTCTTTTGGTCCGTCCAGTGTCCCCTAACATCTTGTTTCTATCCATATCTTCCACCTTCCGGATAGTGTCATCAATGTCGGTTGCGTCATAACCTTTTTCCAAAAATCTGATTTTAAGAATTGAGGCCTGTTGCTTGTAATCTGATATATCAGTACAATTCCTCCTTAGTCTCTGAAATTGTCCCTTCGGTACAGCACTGAGCCAAGTGGTGACAACTTGTGAGAGGAATGAAACCGTTGCGGTCCCGTTTCTTTAAAGTATGTATTGGTCACTAGAGTTCCATCTTTAACACCGATATTAAGGTCAAGAAAGTGTATTCCAATATGGCTGGCTTCATGTTTAAGACAGATGCCCCTATTGTTATTCAATTGAGAGAGAAAAGCTTCTAGAGCAGGGGTTGACAAATTTGCTTGGAATCTAGGAGCCAGCTAAAAAAGTTAGGAGCCAGAAAACGCGCCCCGTCCCGACGAGTTTGCGCGCAGAAGCGAACACATACGTGAGCAGCGCCCACATATGTAAACAGTGTTCAAACCCCACATGTGAGGTATCACTGCGATTGGTAGAGCGGGAGCAATAATTCTAGCCCTAGACCTCCTCTGTAACTCAAAACATGCAACCTGTAGATTTTTTTAAACGTCGCCTATGAAGATTTTAAAGGGTAAAAGTTTGTCGGCATTCCACGAGCGGACGCAATTTTGAAGCGTGACATGTTGGGTATGAATTTACTCGGCGTAACATTATCTTTCATATTAAAACAAATGGGGATAACTTTACTGTTGTCTTATTTTTTAATTAAAAAAAGTGTATTTTTTTTCCCAAAAAAGTGCGCTTGTAAGACAGCTGCGCAAATACGGCATGACAGAAAGTATTGCAACGATCGGCATTTTATTCTCTAGGGGGTTAGGATAAAAAATATATATAATGTTTGGGGGTATTAATTAGAGGGAAGAAGATGACAGTGAAAATAGTGAAATTACATTAGAATTGCTGTTTAACTTGTAATGCTTAACTTGTAATACCAACGACCACCAGATGGCGCCAGCTTACACATCTGGTGGTAATAACTTGTAATACCAACGGCTCACCACCAGATGGCTCCAGCTCACAAAAAAAATAAATAAAAATTTTTTGCCCCCCCTTCCAAGCCAAGTCGCCAGGACCCCATTTCTAGTCGCCCTGGCGCCCGGGATTTGTCGAGCCCTGTTCTAGAGAAACCAGATCTCCCTCCCAAATAAACAGGACATCATCTATGTACCTTTTCCATAGACGTAGCTCTTTAGGAGGATGGGAGTCTATGACCTCTTTCTCCCAGTAGGCCATAAATAGGTTGGCGAGGCTGGGGGCAAACTTAGCCCCCATAGCCACGCCACACCTTTTGTAGAAAGTAATCGCCCTCAAACCAGAAATAGTTATGAGTTGTAGCAAAAATAATCAAATTAATGATAAAATCTTTCTGCAAAATTGACAGAGAGGAATCTTGCTGTAAGTAAAAACGTACTGCCTCTAGCCCATGTTCATGGGAAATTATGGTATAGAGGGAAGTAACATCCGCCGACGCTAAGATGTATCCCTCATTCCAATTAAATTCAGCCAGAAGTTTAATAACCTGTGTGGTATCTCTAAGATATGATGGAGTATGGATGACCAAGGGCTGAAGAAATGTGTCTATATATTTCCCAATCCTTGCTGTGACTGAATCTATGCCACTTATGATGGGGCGACCCGGTGGATTTTCCAAACTCTTGTGTATTTTTGGTAAATAGTATATGACCGGAATTTTTGGGGCGGATGGGATCAGGTATGTTTTTTTTCTTTTTTTATTGAGAACTCCCAATGAGAAACCTTCATCAATCAATTCTGATAGGGCTTTCTTATATTTGACCGTGGGGTTACACGCAAGACGGCTATAGGTGGCATCGTCAGAGAGAAGCCTCTTTAATTCGATAAGATAGTCATCTTTATTGAGGATGACCACGCCACCTCCCTTGTCTGCAGGGCGGATCACTATTTCATTCCGGTTGCAAATGGATTTAACATTGCTCGGAAAATCCTTATTGTTTCTAAAACGTGGCACCTTTAAGGAAGTGATGTCTATAGGAACCAACTCCTTAAAGGTTTGAATAGATGGGGTGGTGAAACCTGGAGGATTGAAAGTAGTGGGTTGAGACGCATTTTGAATGTTCATAGACACCGCAGTTGCGGGGATTGTGATATCTCTCCCAGTGGGATTTAACATAGTGTCTCTTGATGTTAATTTTTCTTATGAACTTGTGAGCATCAATGAAGGTTTCAAACTTATTCAGCTTTTGCGGTGGTGCGAATTTGAGACCTTGGCTCAAGACTGCTTGCTCTCCCCTCGAAAGTTGGACCGAACTAAGATTAAAAACTCAGTTGATTTTTATTGCTTCCTTTTTTTTGGCCTGGATCCTCCTGCCCCCTCTGTTGCCTCTCCTTCGTTTGGTCCTCTTTTGGGTCGGAAGTTGGCCAGAGGTGAGGCTATAGTTGGAAATGGAGATTGACCATAAAATACCTGGGAGATAATAGGGGTGGATGGAGCAGGCTTTAAATCTAGCCATGGGCACATTAGTATTGGGGCTGTTCCATTGAGCTATTTGGGAAAAGCGGGCCACTAAAAAATACTGCCCAGAAGGGCTTAATCTCTGATATATATAAAATACTGAACGCGAGGCCCCTGGACACCGTGGGCAAACACGCTTATATGGTTAAATGGGAAAATGCCCTTGGGGAGGAGATCTCCATGGAACAATGGTGGATAATCTGGTCTCAGGCGGCGAAAAGCTCGCTTTGCACACTTTACAAGAGAGAAAACGTACAAAATCCTTTACTTTGGGTATTTGACCCCTGATGTCCTCCATGCCATATATCCCACTACCTCCGATCGCTGCTGCCGCTGCCAGGCGGCTAGGGGAACCCTCCTCCATATTTACCAGAGCTGCCCGTTGATAGCTCCTTACTGCAACTCGGTCCAGCAGTTGCTGGCTCGACTTCTTGATAGGTCGATCCCTCTTATTCCAAAATTTTACCTACTAGGACTATCTCCACTGAAAATTCCTGCTCCCTACAAGAAACTGACTCGACATGTCCGCACAGCGGCGCGTTGTCTGGAAGCGTAGCGCCCCCCCCACCTCCCAAGGCTCTATATGCCAGGATTAAGGATGTGGAACTGATGGAGAAGATGACGGCTAGAACACAAGACAGATTGGAGGCCCATGATAAGGTCTGGGAGCTGTGGCACCGCCGGGAGGACCCACCATGAACCGGTAACTACGCCAGATTGATGACTTCTCGCCCCCCCCCCCCTTTTTTTTCTTCCCCTTACTGCCTTCTCTTTTCCTTCTCTTTTATAAGCCCCCTTGGGTCTCTTATCAGTATAATTATGTTATTGCACTCAACGGCTCTTCCGTTCCATGCACTTACTAAGCTTTACAAAGTATAGGCTCAGTACACACTATCGAGTCTCTGTTTGATAACATTAGATAGGAAAGATAGTGTTCCTGAATTTGTTGAACGTGAAGGCTGCGACCTTATTACTTGAACTACGCGTGTAATGTCTTATATGTATATCTGTTGAAAATCTCTAAATAAAATGGTTGAGAAAAAATAAATACAGCCATAAATTGGGTAACCCCAGACCACCAGCAGATTGAGATTTAAAAAGAATGTCTACAAAATCTTGGGCCCTTATATTAATAGCCAGATAAACCCATTAACATCTTTTTGAAGGTTTTCAATAAAAGATTTTGGAATGGCGATAGGGAAAGCTCTAAAACGGTGTAACAGTTTGGGCAACAGATTCATCTTGGCTGTGACTCTACCTGAAAATGAGATCTGGAATGAACGCAAGACCTTAAAGAGGAAGGTAATCCCGATGGGTTTTACTTCCTCTTTGGTCCCCTGCAAAGTAAAAGCATAATGGGCTAGTATGCATTGCATACTAGCCCATTTTGTGGCATTTGCCTGCAAACAAAGTCTGTGCTGTCCCCGCTGTTGGCCGCATCCATCTTCGCTCCTCTTCTTTCCTGGGCCGCGGATTTCACCTTGGTGACTAGCCGGCGCTGCATGATGTCAATCCCACGGGAGCCGTCGGTCAAGGCACTTGCGAGTGAAGAAACGGCATCAGAGAAAGGGCGCACTCCTGTTATGGTGAATGGTAACAGCTAGATTTCTCTTGGCAACATCCTAGGAGTTTTTCAGTCAGGCTTTCCAGAGGTACCTAAAGGGCCTACACCTGTTTAATTTTGGTCGAAACCGCAGTTGGTTTTTATCTACAGGCATCACTTATCTGCATAGGCATGTTCTTGGGTAAAGGCGAACTAGCCCTTTAAGTTAACAAAGGTGTAAGATATCTAAGGTTGCACATCTTTCATGCACCAATGAGAAAAGCAGGCAGATAATGTAGATGTCAAACCAGTGAATGCGTGATTTTATTATCACTTCTAGCAATGTGTTGTCTTTCATTAGGATGCTCATCTCACTTGATCCTATTGTGTTTGTGATAATGTTGTTGGTTAGACCTGCATTCCTTTCATTTTGATGTGCTGGAAAAAACGGCTGGGAATAAATTTGATTCTATGTCAGGTTTTCATCTTCAAGAAACATGCCAAGCAGGGCAGATGGTGCTTCTATAAGGTCAATCTTATAGTCATACTACATTTTATTTTGCTCTCATATTGGCAGTTGTTAAATGTGTGCTTTTTTGTTTTTTTTGTCTGCTGTATATTCAGACCAATAAATGTAAATACCAGAGGCTACAATAAAAATGCATAATAATCTGCAAAATGTAATGGCACAAATTCCTTAACACTTTACAAAATACATAGATCAGTCGCAGAAGTCACAATCCTTGAAGGGGCTTACAAACTAAAGGTCCAGTTAAAGTCCTCTCAAGATTCAGTCCTGGCTGTCTGTAATATTGCAGTGCTGAACATTGGCTGTAATCCATAGCCTTCGTTCCATACGATGCAGTTTACCTGGCAATGCAGACCTTGATAATACTAGTACTTTCTAGGACCTAGCTGGCACTAATGGGTTTTGGTAGCTGAACTGTATTTTTTTGATCCCTCGGGCCATTTCAACTCTTCTTGGAATCTCTAGAACAGAGCTGGAATAAGGTGGGGGCAGAAGGGGCAGCTCCCCTGGCTGCAGTGTGGGGAGGGGGTGCTGCATGGCAAGTTTCCTCCAAATCTACTAGTACAGGCTGACAGGAAAAAGGGCAGTGCCAACAGTGTAATCACCATCGAACTAATGCTGTGGGTGGACAGTAGCAGACTAAATGGTTGGGATGATCCTGGGAAAGGGGTGGGGACATACTCGGCTGAGCAGTGGACCAACTGTATCATCTACATCCTCTTAAAGTGGCTGTAAGGGCAGAAGGTTTTTTAATCTTATTGCATTCTATGCATTAACCACTTGCTGACACGAGAGCCAGCACAGGGATTTCTGTGTGTGTGTGTGTCACACACTCCCAGGTAATTTTCACATTTCCTATTAGCTAGTCTTCAATGTGCAAAGAACATCTTGGGGTAAGTTTTGGTTAGTGGAGGGGGATTAGAGCACCTGCCAGTTGTTGCTGTCTCTATTAGGGAGATTAACCTTCCCCATTTGTCTTGTTTACGGTTCTTGAACGTGAAAGTAAAAAAATTCCAGATTATGGGCTGACGTTGGAGCAGTAATAGAGGGGAAGTCTTCCAATGGGGACTATAGTTCTGGTGACATCCTGGGATTTTCTCACTTTGGAGAGATTTCCTTTCACGTCCTGTTTTGGCACTATAACCGGATATGAAGGGAAATCTCCAAAATGGGACAGATGGCAAAAAACTTGACTGGGTTTAAAATGGAAAATCGGTACTAGGTCCCACCTCTGCTTATGTCTTAGACCCCTTTCACACTAAAGGAGTTTTTCAGGCGTTACATCGCTAAAAATAGCGCTGCTATACCGCCTGAAAAACTCCTGCTCAGCCTTCTCAATGTGAAAGCCCGAGGGCTTTCACACTGTGGCGATGCGCTTGCAGGAGAGAAAAAAATCTCCTGTCAGCAGCATCTTTGGAGCGGTGGGAGGAGCGGCATGTATACCACTCCTTCCCATTTAAAACAATGGGAAACCGCGTCAATACCGCCCGCAATGCGCCTCTGCAGAGGCGCATTGCGGGCGGTATTAACCCTTTATCGGCTGCTAGCGGGGGTTAATACCGCACCGCTAGCGGTCGAATCCCGCGGCAAATCCAACGGTATAGCGCCGCTATACCGCCACTGCGCCTCCTGCCCCAGTGTAAAAGGGGCCTTAGTGTTTTAAATGCACCCAGGAGACCATGCTTCATGTCGGTACATTACACTTCAAGTTCCATTTACTATGTTGATTCTGAAGACAGCTGTGTGTGGACAGCCTAAAAGGGGAAAAATACAGATTCTCAAGCTGACACTGTTGAATGTATGTATTTGATATATATTAAATTATTTATTAGCATAGCTCTTCTTTAGCCATCATAATTCTCACTAAGCTCCTAGACTCTGCAGAGATAAAATACATTAGGTGAAATGCATGGTATGGGAAAGCTGCGCTCGGCATGATTAAAGACATATCACGTTTGACACTGGTTCCTTATTATACATATTTTATGATCATAGTATGTAATTACTGCTATGAATTTAACTTGCAAGATTAAAGAGAACCCTTCACGAATGCTGTTTACATGAATTTAAAACTGTTCTGAAAATATATGTACATTTTAGCATGGCCCAGTTACTCACCTTCAGGGTACTCCCTTCCCGCAACTTCCTCCTTCAGTCGCCGCTATCTGATGGGAGATTTTACAGAGACTGTACAATCAGATTATTGCATGTATACCCAGTGTTGGTCTGATAAGCATTGTGTAAAGCAATAGATCCTTTGACCCTTCCGCTTCCTTTTCCAGTCTCCAGGGACTAATGCTGATATTAGTACAGATTTGGGTTCATTGGGTTGCTTATTTAGATATCGAGTACATAACCAGATTAAATTCTGTATTTATTTATTTATTTGTTTGTTTCCCCTTCCTGAACTTTTTCTGATTTTATAGTAACATGTGATCTCAGTGAATAGCAAAGTCTTGCTTCTTCCTTGCCTCTTTATTATACTGCTGTTACCAGTTATTTGTCTGAAATTGAGCCTTGAGCTTTTTATTAGAATGTTTTGTACATGTGGCATGTAAGGGGGCGAGGAGTGGATTAAGAGGAAGTTCCACTTTTGGGTGGAACTCTGCTTTAAATTCATTTAAGTCTGAATTGAAATCTGTATTGCGTGTGTTTTGTTTGCACTGTGATGCATTGCCCAAATCTTTCCAAAATGGATTAGATGCTGTTAGGAATTACCAGGCCTTTTTACTGACCTCTCAGATCTTCACTGCTGTGATTGAGTTGTTGTTCT
This sequence comes from Rana temporaria, assembly GCF_905171775.1. NCBI lineage: Eukaryota > Metazoa > Chordata > Amphibia > Anura > Ranidae > Rana > Rana temporaria. The sequence continues at coordinate 287,149,416 of NC_053493.1, read as the reverse complement.
TGTCCTGCTGACTTCAGGAAACAAAAGGCACCTTAAGACACTTGTGTACTAGAGATTAAAAAGTCATTGCCAAGTTGGCAATGGGTCTGTGTTTGACACCTCCTGAGTTATACACTCACTGGCCACTATATTGGCTACACATTGCTAGTCTCGGGGTGGACCTCCTCAGAACTGCCTTAGTTCTTTGCGGCATAGACGCAACATTGTGTTGTAAACATTTCAGAGATTTTGGTCCATGTTGACATGTTGGCATCACGCAGTTGCTGCAGATTTGTCGGCTGCACATCATGATTCAAATCTCTTGTTCCACCACATACCAAAGGTGCTTTATTGGCTTGAGATCTGGTGACTTTGGAGTACGGTAAAGTTGGTGAACTCGCTGTCATGTTCAAGAAACCAGTTTGAGATGATTTGAGCCTTGTGACATGGTGCATTATCCTGCTGGAACTAGCCATCAGAAGATGGGTACAATGTAATCATTAAGGGATACCTGTATGCAAATTCTCCTCTGACTTTAGGACCCTTTCGTCCACACAATTGCCGCTCACTGGATATTTTTTTCTTTTTCGGACCATTCTCTGTAAACCCTAGAGATGGTTGTCTGTGAAAATCTCACTAGATCAGCAGTTTCTGAAATACTCAAACCAGCCCGTCTGGCACTCTAATCACAGCATTCATAGTGATGGCCTGGTGTGTTATGTTTTTCAGCTATTAACCATCTTTCTCTACTGATTGCACAGGAGTTGGCAACTTCATAGCAGCTTTTCTCATAATTTGTATCCCAGAGGAACCCTTGAAGTAGTAATCAGATCCCAGGAAAACCCCTGCAAAGATTATTTCATCGGGGGTCTTTGGGAAAATGCCCCTTACATTGCTTTTACAGTCAGCTTACTCTGGCAATGGACCTGGAACTATGCAGGCACTGTACAATTTGACAGTCAATTAGCCACAGCTCAATGCAGTCTAGTTGAGAAAGGCCTTTACTACTTCAATGCAACTTCTATTCAACTTGTGCCTCCAAGTTGGATCCTCATCTGTATTGATCGGTTTTGGATCCGACATTACAGGGATATTACCCAGGCATTCCCTGCGGTGCAGTGTCTGTGTCTCTCGCTTGCTCTTGTACTCGAGTCGCAGTAGTGTGAACCAAGCATAAAGTAGGACATGGTGTGTTTTTGTGCAGTGTCCTCTGACATGCAGTAGCACATCACAATGTGTTGCAGTGCATAAGAATTACAAACCGGTTTCAGAAACAGCCAGGACTGCAATGTGTATTAACAATGTATTGCAGTGTGTGTGCACAACACATACCAGCATGCCTGTTCTGTGCACTTGAATGCGTTCGAAAGCTGTGAATAGGTACAAATTCTACTGTGCGGCCCTCTTCAATATGTTGGGGTCTGCACTTGAGGCCCCCTGTATTTACCAGGTTGATCACCACTGATCTATGCTCAAAGTAAAGGATATGAATTTTGACCTTCAGTTCAGCTGCAGTTACTTTAGTGCAGGGGTCAGCAACCTTTTACCACTTAAGAGCTGGATTCAATGTACAGGTGGTCCCCTAGTTACAAACATCTGACTTATAAACGACTCCTACTTACAAACGGAAGGAGACAACAGGAAGTGAGAGGAAACCTGCCCCTAGGAAGGGAAATTAATTTCTGTAATGCCGTGTACACCCGCCAGGCACGCGCATCAGGATCAGGGGTGCGCACACGCCCCTAGTGGTTGATTCGTGAGGTGACCTCGTGCAGGGGAGCCGACCTGCCGCCGTATAACTGCGGCGGCTGGTCGGCAAGTAGTTGAGAACAAACCTACAGACCAAATTTTGTTTGTAACCTGGGGACCACCTTAATGTGAATGCATGGAGGGCTGCATTCACCTGCTAATAAATTAAGCTAACCTTACACCCTCTGGACTCCTTTATATAAAGGGGTCCAGAGGTGCGGGGCTGTGAAAAGTAAAATGGGTCCATTTTATTTTTACACTGTCCCTTTTGAAAAAATCACTTGTATTGCTGTCAGAAAGAATGTACTCTTTATAGGGAGGGATCTGGGGTCTATAAGACCCCAAATACCTCCTTTCCCCTTTAAAAGCATTTAAAACACCAAGTTTGGCTGTGCCGGATGGTCGCTTGGGCCTCCCAGTAGGACGGGAGAGTCCATGATAGCCGCGGGAGGGGCTGCTTGAGATGACAACTAAGCGGCTTCTAGGCCGCATTGGTTGTTATCCCAAGAAAGTCAACCACCTTCTCTAAAAAGAGGTCAGGGTGAAAGTGTTAAAATGTCTGCAGGCCGGGTGCATGTGAATTCATCACGTGCACTGACGGGCTGGAGATTTAGTGGGCCAGGTGCGAGCCGTAGGTTGCCGACACCTGTAAATACAGGTTTATCCAAAATGATTTAATGTATTGTGAGCCCACACTTTTTTGTTGGCACAAATCACGTGGTCAGCCTGTTTTCCTTGATGACTGCTGCATCTGGAGACTTTCAAAGGCCTCAGTCTATTCATGTGCCCTCTAGTCTCTTTGATTAGCAATTCATGTTTGCTACATCTAGGGGGAAAAAAAGCCTATCTATCCATAATATTTTAGATGGCACACTAGTAAAAAAAAAAGTTGAAGCAAGCGACTCTTAGGCACCCTAGTAAAACCATGCTGCCAATGGCTTCAGACTATGTTGCCTTTCTACACATCCAGACAGACTTACCCAGCCAACATGGCAGTGCTTGGTGCTGTAATAATAAAAGGGTGGAAAAGCATTATTGGAGACCTGTAGTAGACGCCTATAAATATCATGGACCCATAGGTTACATGCAGGTCATATATACAGCCCTTTTAATTGTTTTCTCAAATAGGCGTAACATTGGAAGGGTTTCATTTCTTGAAAAGTCCTCTTCAGTCTTCTTTTTATTCTGTGATATCTGAAGAGATATTTGCTAAGGATTCATGTTTCCCCTTAAACACTGCAATCTTTTTTTATTTTTTTTTTGATGCTGTCAAATGAAAATAACATTATTCTATTTATAAAATGTGAGTGTGTGGGAGGAGAGACTGCATGGCGTGTGAATTATCCAAGATTGGGGAGGAGGAAAAGTCCAATGCTGTATGTTTTATGTAATCATAGTGCATTACAGTATGTAGTGATTTCGTTTTCCATGTTAATTGCCACATTAGAGAGCATTCAGTAAGTCTATAGTGGAAGATCTCCTGGAATGAAATACTTCATGATTTTGTTTCATGTATGTTTATCTTTGCAGGCATTCAGAAATCTTAGTATTGCCATGAAAGCTTTGGCATATTCTTATCTGTACTTAAATTCTAAAGTTGGGCCGTTTAACACTGATTTATAAACAGTTTATTGTGACAGTGCCGAAACAAACTCTGTTCCCCCGGCTAGAGGCTTGGTAGGCATATCCCGCACGCTGCCTCTGATAACTAGATGGTACCTGGTCCTCATCCAAAATCGGGATTAGTTGCTGGTGGAATTTTTTTTTGCAAAAAGTGAGGCTGGGACAAAAGCAATCTGCAGAATACCTACTATAATACAGTCATGGCCCAAAATATCGTCACCCCTGCATTTCTGTCAATAATGCATCACTTCGCCCCAAAAAATTGTTGCAATTACAAATGTTTAGGCATTCTCATGTCTGTCCTTTTTGTTTTATTGTATGAGCCAAAACATGGAGAAAGATAAAACCAAATTCCATTCCACGCAAAGCTCCAAACGTGGACTGGAAACAATTATTGGCACCCTTAATTTAATATTTGGTAGCACACCCCTTGGGAAAATAAATAACTGAAACCAATCACTTGTAACCATCAATTCGTTTTTTACCCCTTCATACTAGAATTTTAGACCACTCTTCTTTCTGCCAACTGCTCCAGGTGTCTCAGATTGAAAAGGGTTCCTTTTTCCCAACTTCTGTTTTGAGGTCTCTCCTCAGGTGCTCTATGGGATTTTTAATCTGGACTCCTTTCTGGCCAGTTCTGTACTCTCCAGCGCTTTTTCTTAAACCATTTTATTTCAATTTTTTTTATTTATATCCGGAGAATCGGTCCACAGGGACCACAACATAAACCGTACATCAAATTGCATCAAATCAACAAAACAGTCATCTGAAATACATTCTCTTGGAATAGCGGTGGAGTATCACTACCCCCAGTGCACCACATAGTCACACTGTGATCCACCGGGACCGACCCCCTTCATTTTCCTTTTACATCTAAAGAAGTTAGCATAAAATGGGTGAGAAAATTGGAAAGAGCAGGCAAGACGGCCCAGATATAGCGAGGAAAAAGGAGGGAAGAGGAGGGGAAAAGGCAGGGCTGTGGAGTCGGTAGATAAATGTTCCGACTCCTCAGTTTTATGTACTTCCGACTCCCCGACTTCGACTCCTCTGTATTAATATGCGAATGTATTTTATACATTCCTTGAGGGAAAGAAACGCAACCTACCACAGGACTACTGGCTGGGAAGCCAATAGTCTACTGTATTGCACAGTTTAAGCAAAAGACAAACACAATGAAAACAACGTTTTATAAAAAAAAATGTATTAATCAATCAAGTGGCTGGATAGTAGCAGCAGGCATAAACATCAGGAACAGGATTTTTACCAGTTCAAAAATACAAACCACATTATTTGGTTGTTTTAGAACAAAAACAAAGCTTATCTATAATGAACCAAAAACAAAATCTGTAAAACCTAGAAATGGTTTATATTAATCTTGAAATGTAGTTGTAGGCTTGGCAAATGCAAATCAATTCAATGTAGAGTTCTAAGGAAGAGAATTGCCTCTGCCAGATCCTCTTTCATAGAGGCTCTTAAGTCAGACTTTATTATTTTTAGGGCTGAAAATAATCTTAGAGAGGTAGTTGGGCTGCTGCTTTCTCCTTTGTGTGCTTATCTGCTGCTGAAGATAGGGCAGTGGGAGGATCCAGGAAGGGGCATTTATTCTAAAACATGATTTTCCTAGGAGAATCCCATAGTCATGTTTAAAGTTTAAGCTAACAATCGGAGTTTACAAGTTTTTATAGCCTTAGCTAAATGACAGCAGTTTTTCCAATGGTTTACAGCTTCAGTCTTGAACTATTGGCCCTCCATTCCCTTCACTTATACAAGTGTCTCACTCTCTAGTCCTGCAAAAAACATATTTATTTAATCCCTTATCAGTGAGAGGCTAGGTTACACATGGACGCTGCGTTCCCTGTAAAAGCAGAACACAACACTATGGAAAGTATAAGTATTGCAGCTCCTAATTGTGCGTTGCGTGCCATATAGTGAAGCACATGAAAAGCATGCTTCTTCACGGTCACTTAACGTGTTCGTTTTGCGGTTACGTGAGGCACTGCATGCATTGGTCTTTATTCTTACAGTAGAGAAGTCATTAATTATAACTTTTTGTGAATTGGGACATTTAAACTTGCTTTTTTTTATTTTTTATTCCAATCTAAATTTAGTAGGAGTCGGAGTCGGTGCATTGTTTGCCGACTCCAGGTACCCAAAATTTCCCCCGACTCCGACTCCTTGACTCCGACTCCACAGCTCTGGGAAAAGGGGGAGGGGGAAGGAAGGATGAGATAAGAAGTAGAATAGGACAAGAGGGGAGGGAATGCATGCATGTGTGTGTGTGTGTGTGTATGTATGTGGCCCACGGACATGGACGTGGGCCATTCGCCGGAGATCCACGCCCACCATCTGTGTCTTAGGGCAACACCGTCGATAGCAGCCAGGGGCTCCCAAGAGCATGACGGGGACTTAGTCCAGAACTAATGCAGGGGGGTGAGAAGTGACCACATTCATTCCAACCTCTCCCCTCAGTAGTTGTCCTTCATTGGAATACTTAAAGAGATTCCAATGTTGCCAGGTCTTTTTAAACTGTTCTTGTCTGTTTTGGCTGGTTAGGACTAAGTCCTCTAATCTACCCACCTCGTCCACCCTCTTTATCCACGCAGCGATGGACGGTTGGTGCGGGCTCTTCCAGAGAACTGGGATGCAGGCCTTCGCCGCGTCGAGTAAGTGGCGTACAACTGAGGTCTTGTAGACGCCGGCCAGGGTGTCATTGGCGTGTAACAGGAAGTAGGCCGGCTCGAACGGGATAGCGCAGTCTGTAAATTGTTGCGTTATCCTGTGGACCTCCCCCAGAAACCCTGGAGTCGGGGGCAGGACCAGAAGATGTGAAGAAGGGTACCCCTAACCCCCCGACAGCGCCAGCAAAGGTCAGTCGTCTCCGGAAAGAACTTGTGCAACAGGTCCGGCGCTCTGTACCACTGTATGAGGAGCTTGTAGTTCGTCTCCTGTATCTTGGTGCAGAGGGAGGACCCGTGTGCGAACCTGAGAATGTTTTGCTTTTGGGTAGCGGTAAAGTGGCAGCTTAGGTCTCCCTCCCACTTGAGGAGAGATGGGAGCTGAAAACTCCCAGGTGGGGTAAGAAGTATGCCGTAAGTCAGGGATAACGTGTGCGGTAGTGTCCCCTACTCCTCGCACAACCCTTCGAATTCTGTCAAGGTCTGATCTGCGTCTCCAGGAGGAGGCAGGCTGGTCAGGAAGTGGTTTAGCTGCATTGCTCTCATAAAATCAAGCCGGTATATACCTCCCGGGTCCGAAAGCTTTGCCACCTCCCCATAGAGCTGGAATGTGAGGCCTGATGCATGCCTGTCTCCCTCAGGTATACGGAAGGGTCTGTCCATTAGGCCCGGTACAAACCGGGGGTCCCCCAGTATGGGTCTCAGTAGCGAGGAGCGGGACGAGAGGGAAGAACGCTCCAACAGGCGCGCACAAGTCTTGATTGTGTTGCCAATCAGTGGGTGGCCCCTAAGGCTAGGTGAAAGGCCCGATAAACACCACGGGGCTCTGGGCAAGGGGACCTCACACTGCGACTGCTCGAGCTGAGGCCACAGCTTGGTGTCCGAATGGCGACACCAATCCAATAGCCTACTAAGGTGTGCTGCATGGTAGTAAATTTGGATATCAGGCAAAGCCAAGCCCCCATATGCTTTTGGCAGCGCGAGTGTCTTCTTGTGTATGCAGGGTTTTTTCCCGGCCCAAAGGAATTTAATAAACATGGCCTGCGTTTGTTTGAAGAAACTGACTGGAATGTGGATCGGGAGGGCCTGCAGGAGGTAAAGGAACTTGGGTAGAATAGACATCTTGAGGATGTTGCATCATCCAAACCATGCATGAAGGCCACTGCTCAAGCAAAATCTGTACTGTCTTTAGAAGGGGCGGGAAGTTGAGCTTAAAAAGACGTGAGGTGGTCGTCGGTATGAAGGTGCCCAGATATTTTAACGCTGTGTCCGTCCATTTAAAATGAAAGCGCGTCTTAAGGTTTGCAAGCAGGGGCTGGGACAGTCCTACTCCCATCGCCTCCGATTTACTAAAATTAATCTTTAGATTGGAAATCTGCCCATAGACGTCGAACTCTCGCATCAGGTTAGGGAGGGAGTCCGCTGGTTCTGACAGGGAAAACATCACGTCGTCCGCATAGGCCTACATCTTATATTGGACACCCTTAACTGCTATTCCGGAAATACCCGGGTTCAATCCGACATGGCCTAGAAAGGGTTCCAGGGACAGGGCAAACAGCAGGGGCGATAATGGGCAGCCCTGCCTTGTGCCATTTGTTATTGGGAGGGGTTCGGAAAGAACCCCCCGTTTGCTCTGAGCCTGGCCGTCGGTTCCGAATAAACCGCCACTATCCAATTCATCATCTTGGACCCCAACCATATGTGTTCAAGGGTCGCGAACATGAATTCCCAGTTGACCCTGACGAACGCCTTCTCGGCATCCGTACCCAGAAACAAACACGGTGACTTAGTGGAGTTTGCAATGTGTAGGAGGTTCAAGACTTTGGTCGTGTTGTCTCTGGCTTCCCTAGTTGGCACAAAGCCCACCTGATCCAAATGGACCAGATGTGGCAAGTGATGTTGCAGTCTATTGGCGATAAGTTTAGTAAAAAGCTTGAGGTCTGTATGTAAAAGGGAAATTGGGCGGTAACTACCACACTGCGCCGGATCCTTTCCTTCTTTGTGTATAACTGATATCTGCGCTTTCAGCGTGTCCCTGTGTAGCGTCTTCCCTGAGCTGAGGTCATTGTAAAGTTTCACCATGTGCTGGCCCAGAGCCGGGAGGAGGGTCTTATAATAAGAGGCCGTAAGGCCATCTGGGCCGGGGGCCTTACCCAATTTGGTGGCTTTGAGTGCCATTTGTAGTTCTGGCAACGTGATGGGGCCTTCTAGTGCGTCTCTGGCCTCTGCAGGGAGGGCATGGCGGAGTCAGATATGTATTTAGTCGTCTCAATCCGACTGTGGGGCGTCCTGGCCAAATTATATAGGGTATCGTAGTACATTCTAAATTCTTCTGTGATGTGGCGGGGTAGAGTAAGTCTCTGTCCACCGGCTGACCTTAGTGTCTGGGCTAAGAGTTTACCACATTTATCCCTGGACTCATAGATTTTCTTTCTACAAATCTGCAACGCCGCCTTGGCCTTAAAGTTCATCAGGTCCGTGATTTTCGTGAGGACGCTGTCTAGCTCCGCTCCCAGTTGCCTTGTGGGTGTCGATTTATGCTTTGACTCTAGCCCCTGCAGTTCGTGCAGAAGCTGGTTCAATTGGGTCATCCGTTGTCGCTTTAGGCATGTACCGTGCTTGATGAGGACGCCCCTAATCACTGCCTTGTGCGCCTCCCAAACCACCCCAGCGTCGCAGTCCGGTGTATTGTTGGACTCAAAGTAGTGTCCAATTTCCCTAGCCACGTCTGCCAGGACCTCGGGGTCCTTGAGACCCTCGTTCAGTCTCCATGGTGGCCTCTGCGTCGCATAAATGTCCGATATGGCGTAACGCAGACCGATCGGAGCGTGGTCTGACCACGCCATTGACCCTATGGTAGCTGCACTGACCGTCTGCAGATGTTAATGGGGAAATAGTCAATGCGGGAGTATGTCTGGTGAGGCCTCGAGTGGAAGGTGTAATGCCTTTCCACGCATCTATTGGGCAGAGTGTAGTGCCGCTCCGATTCGCTTGCACTCGCGTCTTGTGAGGTGGACGAGGTGCCAGAGGAGGTGTCCTCTGAGGGTGTCAACGGTACGTTAAGATCCCCACTAACTATCAACTGTCCCTCCCTGTACTTTATAAGTCGTTCTATGTGGCGTTTAATGAATGTGTCTTGTTGTACATTCGGAGCGTAGAGATTCCCAAAGGGGATCTTCACCTTCCCTACATGACCCTTCAGGAACAAAAAACGTCCCTGAGCATCTGTCTTTGTATCTATGCATGTCCACGGTACTCTTGCCGAAATGAGGATCGACATTCCTCTCGATTTGGCTCCGGCAAACGCAGAATGGTAGACGTGAGGGTAAAAGCGGTTTCTAAGCACCGGGAGGGAGCCGTCTCTAAAATGCATTTCCTGTAGGAAAATGACATCCGCTCTCTCGCGTCGCATGTCATGGAGAAGCATCCGGCGCTTCTCGGGTGTGTTTAGGCCTTTGGCATTCAGCGAAATCACATGGAGTTCGTCCATGTCCGTGGGTATAGGGAGGGGGGGAGTGGGAACCTCCTGAAGGGTGTGGTCGGGGAAAAGTGGGGAGAGGAGGGAGGGGGCAGAGGAACAGGGGAGTATAGAAAGTGGGATGGAGAATGTCCCGCAGTAGATAAGAGGAAGAAGATAGGAAGCTGTGCCCAGAGTGGGCAGCTATAAGGGTTCTAATTAAGCCTAACCGGCTAAAACGCTCTCCAGGAATATCCCGGGTATCGAGCGAAGTCCTATATGGGGTGGTGGGTAGACAGCCAGTAAGCGAGCCCCTGGCTCCCTCGCCCCACTCACGGCCAACATAAAACAATTTATTCTATGACGGCATGACAATCTGAAAACAAGCATAACGTTCCATTGTGTCAAGTACCTTCAATATAACATAAGAACAGAACAGAAACGTGCAGCAGTATAAGCATTTAGCGGGTAAAGTGCAAACTTAATATAACAAAGCGGCAACAGAGACTGACGTCAATATCCCCCCTCTCCAGTCCCAGCCAAAACATAACATTAACAGATCAGGGTTCTGAGCCGATTTCCCCCCCTGCACATCTCTGATAAAGATCCAATTATATAACCCAGGGCCCCCCTCCCCAACCCAAACAATTCCCCCCCCCCTCCCCGGGTCCCAAGCAAACCAAAATGTCGCATCTCCAGCTCATCTATATCTCATCTCGCCTCCCAGAAAAAAAGAACAGAGGGGGGAAGAGGACTAATGGTGGTATGAGACAGCCAATGGGGGGGCCATAGTGATCCTCAAATATTACGGGAGAGAACCTCATCATTAAAGTCCCCAGTTGCAGTCCAGCTCCTCTGGTCCAGTATGCGGGAGGATCCCTCCGCGGTGCAGGGGTCTCTAGTCGGTGTCGCTGCATTCTTCCGACTCCGGGAGAAGGGGGAGAACCACATCCCACCCACCACCCAAACAAACACCGGGCACGGAACGGGGGTCTCAAAGTACCTGGTCCTCCATGCGGCAGTCTATTGCCCAGCAACGGCCCACATGCCGATGGGGGGGGAGTTACCCCCTGAAAACTCACGTGGACCTCCTGACGCCTCTCTCTGCCGGCGTCTGCCGCTCTGCTGGCGGGGGGGCACCGGGCCTCAAATAGTGGAGATCCCCGATCTGCCCGTTACCCGAGGGAGTAGTTGCAGCCAGTCGGGTACTGGTATCTGGTCTGCCTCCATAAATTGGAAAATTGCCGGTAGGTCGGATGAAGCCCGCAAAGTGAAGGCTCTTGTATCCTTGCGGAACGTCACCGCGAACGGATACCCCCATCGATGGGTAAAGCCTTTTTGCTTGGCCAAGTCCAGCAGGGGCCTCAGGAGGGCCCTTCGCTTCAGAGTAGCCCCGGAGAGATCTGGGAGAATTTTGATCTGGGATCCCATCGCCTGTCACCGCAGTCCCATGCACGGCGCAGGATAGCCTCTTTCTGCGTATATCTATGAAGGCGGCCAACCACATCACGCGGCCTAGTCGGGTCTGGGGATCTAGGGCCTAGGGCCCTGTGCGCCCTGTCCAGCAGTATCTCCTCCCCCGGGTCCTCCAGGACTGCGCGGAAAAAATCTCTCACCGCTCCGCCGAGATCGCCCGCCTCTGCGTCCTCCGGTATGCCACGGAGCCGCATGTTATTGCGGCGGATCCGGTCCTCAAGGTGGAGCTGGAGTGTCACCGCCGCCTCCCGATGCTGGTTTCGGGACCGTTCCAAGGCGAGCACCCGGCCCTCCAACGACACGACCGCTGATTCTCTTGAGGTCACCCAATCGCCGATGCTGGAAAGCTCACCCCTCACCTCCTGGATGTGGCGGCGGTGAGTCTCCTCCAAAGGGAGGATCAGGGATTCAATGTCCGATCGGGTGCGGAGGGCCACAATGTCAGATCGGGTGGGGAGGGCCTGCAGCAGCACCCTAATGTCCTGCTCAGGGAGGCCCTCTTCATGAGGCAGCTGTAGGGCCATGACGTCTCGTTGCTGGTCCCGTGGAGAAGAGGTACCCACGGACGTTGCGGATGCTCCAGGCAAAAAGGGACCCGTCTCCGGTAGAGGGGTTGCAGTGCCACTCCACGTGGCGGGTCTCTTGGCGCTGTGGCCTTGGCTCCGGGGGAGATCTCTTGAAAAAGGTGGAAAAAGCGCTGAATTTCCCCCGGTTTTCTGCCTGCGGGTGTTCCCTTCGTGGCTGCTCTCGTTCTGTATTTTTTACTCAAGTTCATGCCGATTTATCTTGCTTTTTTGCCATTAAGCGGGGGGTGCTTTGGGTCATTGTCCTACTGGATGACCCATGATCACGGACCCAACTTTCTGACACTGCACCCCAGAATTTTTTGGTAGTCTTCAGATTTCATAATGCCATGCACACAGTCAAGACATCCAGTACCTGAAGCAGCAAAGCAACCCCAAAACATTGGTGAACCTTCACCATGTTTGACTGTGGTGACTGTATTCTATTTTTTTTTTTTTTTTTTTTTTAAAGGCCTCATTTATTTGTCTTAAAACGGTAGAATGAGGGGCTTTACCAAAAAGCTGTAATTTTGTTTAGTCCACAGCACATTCTCCCAAAAACATTTTTGCTTGGGTAAATTTTGGCAAACTTTGATACATTTTTCCCTTGCGCCCACCTCCAGGGAGATTGGCTACAGTGCCATGGGCTGTAAACTTGACAATGTTGCACACAGTGGACACAGCCACATTAAGATCTCTGGAGATGGACTTGTAACCTTAAGATTGTCCATGCTTTTCCACAATTTTTGTTCTCAAATTTTAAGACAACTGTTTGCTGCGCTTTCTCTTCTCCATGGTGCCAATCATTTTGTCCAGTCCATTTTTGGAGCTTTGCGTGGAATGTGTCAGATTTGGCTTTTTGTTTCTCAACTTTTTTGTTTCTTACCAATACAAACACAAGAAACATGGGACTGCCTAAACATTTGTGGTGGCGGTGGTGGATTATCTGACAAATGCAGGGGTGCCAATATTTTTGGCCATGACTGTATGTGAAATATCATTCAGAACCCACTTACCTCACACTAAAGCAGGGGTCTCAAATTGGCGGCCTTCCAGCTGTTGCAAAACTATCAGTCCCATCATGCCTCTGCCTGCTTGTAACTGTCAGCCTTGCAATACCTCATGGAACTTGTAGTTTTGCAACAGCTGGAGGGCCACCAGTTTGAGACCCCTACACTAAAAAATTAAGTTGCCTGTAGTGATCAGCAAAATTGAAATTTCATAAAAAAAATATGAAATTAAGCCATCTTGGTAAAATGCTTTGAAGTCAATAAGGTGGGAAAGTTAAAAGTTGTTTGAGGGGCTTTAAGGGTACAGTCGGTTTTAAATGGCTCCCTAGAATTATGGAAGAATATGAATATATATATGGAAAGAATGGTGCTGGGGGCCAGAAAAGATATATATATTTAGATAACCAGGCGGGCTGTTCAAAAACAGGCCGCGGGCCGCGATTGGCCTGCGGGCTGGACTTTGGGCATGCCTGGTCTATGTGGATAGCTTTACCCCAGATGCCTGCATACTTAGATGTGCCTGTTTTAATTATCAACCCTGTGAGTTGCTAATTGTTGTACCTTCATTAACCACTTCAGCCCCGGACCATATTGCTGGTCAATGACCAGGCCACTTTTTGCGATTCGGCACTACGTCCCTTTAACTGACAATTGCGCGGTCGTGCGACATGGCTCCCAAACAACATTGGCGTCCTTTTTTTCCCACAAATAGAGCTTTCGTTTGGTGATATTTGATCACCTCTGCAGTTTTTTTTATTTTTGCGCTGTAAACAAAAATAGAGCGAAAATTTTGAAAAAAATTAACATTTTTTACTTTTTGCTGTAATATCCCCCAAAAATCTATAAAAAAAATAAAATGTTTTCCTCAGTTTAGGCCGATACGTATTCTTCTACATATTTTTCATAAAAAAAATCGCAATAAGCGTTTGGTTTGCGCAAAAGTTATAGCGTTTACAAAATAGATGGTTTTATGGTATTTTTTTTTTTTTACTAGTAATGGCGGCGATCAGCGATTTTTTTCGGTACCGCGACCTTATGGCGGACACTTTTGACACATTTTTGACCCCTATTGGCTGCTCGGCGAGATGATGTAGATCTACGTGATCTCGCCCAGCAGAGCCAACCTCCCACCGCAAAACTGCGGCGGCTGGTCGGCAAGCGGTTAAATACAACCATATTGCTAGACTTAAAGATGCCTCTCCTCTTTTGTACTCAGTTGTGACATGACGTTACTTGTATATCAAGTCAAAATTTATTAAAAAAAAACTGTCTTGCAAAACGTTCTCAACTTTATTTTATGGGACAGTACGCAAGAAATCGCAAAAGATAAAAACGCGAATACAGAGAATCCTTAGTTATCTGAATGCTTTAACTTAATTTAGCTGGAGCTAATTTGAGATGTGCAGGACTAATGGCATTTTAAGTAGTTGTAAACCCTTACTTATACCCAGTGAAGTGCCTGACCTCGGGTGATACAGAGATGAAACAAATTCTCCTATGTAAGTTGTACCTGTTTATTCGCATGTTCTTTTCTCTACAGCCCTTCAAAGTGCAAATTTAAAAAGCTTGTCTAATCTGTCATAAAAATGGGAACGCAAAGCTGAAATCGCATACTGCAGAGCTCTGACAGCGGATTGGAGGGAAGGGACACCCCCCCCCCCCCTCCTGCACACAGGAACAGAGCTGAGGCTGTCAATCAGCTTGAGATCCCTCCCCATCACCCTTTTGGTGTCAGGAAAACGTGTCAGAAGTGACTCATGCTGATAGAGGAACGAAGCAGAAGACAGAATTGACTCTTGGTGCTTAGTTCGTATTTCATATCTAAGGTTTACATACAACCACGTTAAGATTCTCATCCACTGATGCACTTCCTGTTTAACCTAAAGTTGTGTTTTTACATAAAGTCTGTGTTCATCCGATCCCCCCCCTGTAGAGGAGAGCAGAGATCTGACAGGGTGGTCCCTGCACAGTGTACAGGGACCGCCCTGTCATTTGCCGGCTCAGCGGGGATCAACGGAGCGATCCCTGCTGAGCAAGCGGATGAACACAAATACAAAAACAATATACAAAACACTGTACATGGACAAGTGGGTGACTAAAGCGCTAGCCAACAGTGAAAATTAAAAGTGACCAGTGAAAAACAAAATGCTGCTCAAATCTAAAATGTGCTAACAACAAATAAAGGTCTGAATAAAGAATGATGAGCGCAAACTGAAAATCTAAAAGTGAATATAAAGACAGTCTATAGGGGACTGATAACAATCAATAAAGATATGCAGTGAATTCAAAATTAGTGAAATAACCCAAAACTGATAATAAATCCAAAAATAAAAGTCCAAATATATAAATCAAAGTTTGGATAAATCAATCTAGTGTGCCAGTGATAAACACAACTTCTGCACTTCGGGCATCAATGTGGACAATCTTGATAACTCTTTGCTTAGCCTGGGCTCGCAGTGCGCTTACCTCCAGACACTAGGTCATGCGTGTCAACGAAATCCTCCCAAAACTGGAACAGAATCCAAACAGTGGGTAACACGTGTTGCACGGAATCTTCCCAGTGCTGAGATAGAATCGAGGGGCGTTCTCTGTATCCAATACCAGTATAGGTCCAGGCGCAGCGAAGTCGACTCCACAGGATAGCCACAAGGTGTATCAGGAGCAAATGTAGAAATAAAAAGCTCTCATGGTGAAGTATGCAAGCACTTTAAAATTTAATAAAGGTAAAAATGTGCTTACATTGAAAAAACGAATTAAAACGCCAAACAGCGGCACTTCCGGTGGACGGTCAGGGTGTCACGTCACTTCTGGTCACATCTAACCTTATGCATTACGTCACGACACGTGACTTCATCGGAGGTTCAAGTCACGTGTCGTGACGTAATGCATAAGGTTAGATGTGACCGGAAGTGACGTGACACCCTGACCGTCCACCGGAAGTGCCGCTGTTTGGCGTTTTAATTCGTTTTTTCAATGTAAGCACATTTTTACCTTTATTAAATTTTAAAGTGCTTGCATACTTCACCATGAGAGCTTTTTATTTCTACATTTGCTCCTGATACACCTTGTGGCTATCCTGTGGAGTCGACTTCGCTGCGCCTGGACCTATACTGGTATTGGATACAGAGAACGCCCCTCGATTCTATCTCAGCACTGGGAAGATTCCGTGCAACACGTGTTACCCACTGTTTGGATTCTGTTCCAGTTTTGGGAGGATTTCGTTGAAACGCATGACCTAGTGTCTGGAGGTAAGCGCACTGCGAGCCCAGGCTAAGCAAAGAGTTATCAAGATTGTCCACATTGATGCCCGAAGTGCAGAAGTTGTGTTTATCACTGGCACACTAGATTGATTTATCCAAACTTTGATTTATATATTTGGACTTTTATTTTTGGATTTATTATCAGTTTTGGGTTATTTCACTAATTTTGAATTCACTGCATATCTTTATTGATTGTTATCAGTCCCCTATGGACTGTCTTTATATTCACTTTTAGATTTTCAGTTTGCGCTCATCATTCTTTATTCAAAACACTGTACATGTTGAGAAAATAAATAAATAAATATTATATATATATATATATATATATATATATATATATATATATATATATATATATATATATATATATATATATATATATATATATATATATATATATATATATATAATATATATAATATATATCCATGCAATTTTTTTCATCCTCAATTCTGTCATAGGGTTCCTCTTAACAACTTTAATACACTAATATATACTGTACACTGACTGCACTGTGTGTGTGTGCGCACGCGCGCGCACATACACACTCACAAAAGTGAGTACACCCCTCACATTTTTGAGAATATTTTATATCTTTTTCATGTGACAACACTGAAGAATTTACATTTTGCTACAATGTAAAGTGGTGAGTGTACAGCTTGTATAACAGTGTAAATTTGCTGTCCCCTCAACACACAACCATTAATGTCTAAACAAAAAAGTAAGTACACCTCTGAGTGAGGTCCAAATTGGGCCCAATTTGCTATTTTCCCTGCCCAGTGTCATGTGACTCGTTACAAGGTCTCAGGTGTGAATGGGGAGCAGGTGTGTTAAATTTGTGTGACAAATCAAGTAGCGCATTAAATGAATCTACAAAACTCCTAAATATTAACATTGTGAAATAATCAACCTAAAACACCCATACATAATGAAGTGTCCATATGGCATATCCAAAAAATATATATGTTCCAACAAATGCAAATAAATATGGTAATACAGTGCAACTTGGTGATGAAGAAAAACTATTTTTTCATTACTTTAAGTTGGACTGTATTACCATATTGATTTGCATATGTTGGAGCATATATATTTTTTGGGATATGCCATATGGAAACTTTATTATGTATGGGTGTTTTATGTTGATTTCTCAATGTTAATATTTAAGAGTTTTGTAGAATCATTTAGTGCACTACTGTGGAATTTGTGTCTTTTTTTTACATTTGTTTAACCTCATTTATTGAATATTATGTAGTAGCACAGACAGGTGTTTTTTACTAGTGTAGTGCGCACACATATATGAAAAAAAATGCTTCTCTACATAAAGATGACCTCGGCTATAAGAAGATTGCCAAGACCCTGAAACTGAGCTGCAGTACAGTGACCAAGACCATACAGCGATTTAATAGGACAGGTTCCACTCAGAACAGGCCTCGCCATGGTCGACCAAAGCGGTTGAGTGCACATGCTCAGCTTCATATCCAGAGGTTTTCTTTGGAAAATGGACGTATGAGTGCTGCCAGCATTGCTGCAGAGGTTGAAGGGGTGAGGGGTCAGCCTGTCAGTGCTCAGACCATATGCCACACACTGCAGCAAATTGGTCTGGATGGCTGTCATCCCAGAAGGAAGCCTCTTCTAAACATGATGCACAAGAAAGCCTGCAAACAGTTTGCTGAAGACCTGCAGACTAAGGACATGGATTACTGGAACCATGTCCTGAGGTCTGATGAGACCAAGATAAACGTATTTTGTTCAGATGGTGTCAAGCATGTGTGGTGGCAACAGGTGAGGAGTACAAAGACAAGTGTGTCTTACCTACAGTCAGGCATGGTGGTGGGAGTGTCATGGTCTGGGGCTGCATGAGTGCTGCCGACACTGGGAAGCTACAGTTCATTAAGGGAACCATGAATGCCAACATGTATTGTGACATACTGAAGCAGAGCATGATCCCCTCCTCCCTCCCTTCGAAGACTGGGCCGCAGGGCAGTATTTCAACATAACGACCCCAAACACACCTCCAAGATGACCACTGCCTTGCTAAAGAAGCTAAGGGTAAAGGTGATGGACTGGCCAAGCACGTCTCCAGACCTAAACCCTGTGGGGCATCCTCAAACAAAAGGTGGAGGAGCGCAAGGTCTCGAACTTCCACCTGCTCCATGATATTGTCATGGAGCAGTGGAAGATGACTCCGGTGGCAACCTGTGAAGCTCTGGTGAACTCCATGCTCAAGAGGGTTAAGGCAGTGCTAAAAAATGGTGGCCACACAAAATGGTAACACTTTGGGCCCAATTTGGACGTTTTCTATTAGGGGTGTATTCACTTTTTGAGCAGTTTAGACATTAATGGCTGTGTTTTGAGGGTATCGCAAATGTACACAGTTATGCAAGCTGTACACTCAGTACTTTACGCCCGATTCACACCTATGCATTTTTAGTTTTTTGTGCACGTTTGCCCTACAGTCAATTTAACATGGTTTTCTATGAAACACGTTCTGTAGTGCATATATGCAAAAATCACTAAAAATGCATAGGTGTGAATCAGGCCTTACATTGTAGCAAAGTGTAATTTCTTCAGTGTTGTCACATGGAAAGATATAAAATATTTACAAAAATGTGAGGGGTGTACTCGCTTTTGTGAGATACTGTATGTGTGTGGGTGTGGCCTTTGACCAATCATGGCTCTCACAGCATGCTTTGGCCAATCATCAGACATCGATGCACTGCGATTGTGCAGTGCTTTTTAGGGCATTCTGCGGCATGCCAATTTGCCATGTAATGTTCGGAATTCGGCAAATTGACAAACCCCCTGATGTTCGAGTCGAACTTGAGTTGAACTCGAACTGTGGGGGCCATCCCTATTCAAGAGAAACAAATGTCTAAGGAAACGTACCCCAAAAAATACTAAATAAGCTCAATGTTTGACCATATGACAAATAACACAAACCCAACAGGTCTTAAGACACCCACCCTGCCATTGTCTAACGCTACCCAAAAAAAAAGCGAAGAGAGTAGAAAAGGCCTAATCCCAGGTCACACAAAAAAATATATAAAAATGAACCTAAATAAAAAATGTAAATAACTAAGGGTGAAGCGGAAGCAGGGTGTCTTCCCAACACACCCAAAACAACGTTCCAAGGTAAGTGGGGCAGTAAAAGCTTGCCTTCCTCCCTATATATTTCCTATATATTTTTATTGAATCGTCACCATGGTGGGCTGCCCCGATGGCCAATAGGAATGCGTGGAAAGCAAGAAAGCTTTCAGTAATATCAGTTCTTTGGTGGTATATAAAGTAACAACTTTATTCTCTTTCAGAGTGCAAATTTACCTGCACCAGTGGCAAATGTTTATATCTTGGATCGCTCATCTGTAACAGACTGAATGACTGTGGAGATAACAGTGATGAAGAGAACTGCCCCTTGGTGACCGAACACCCTCCACCAGGGATTTTTACCTGTAAGTGCCTAACTATATATCTATTAGTGGTTATTTTTACTGTTTATCTCAGTAAGCTGTATCAGTTGGCACTCTGAACGGGGAAAACCAGGATAGTGTGGTCTGGTAACAGCTTGCCTGATAAATGTCTGTATTCCTTTCCACCCACACATGCCAATTCATTCATGTGTGTTCCGTCTGTGTTTGAAATCTGATGTGTAAGACTGAGCAATAATGCATTTTGGGTTTGTGTCAATGCTAGCGCTGTGGATAATTATGCAGGAATATTTTTTTCTGTTGGATACACTTGCTGAATAAATTAAAATTACATGTGGGCGTGGTCCCATGTAATTACTTTTCAGTGAGTTGTAAGGCATTGATTGGACTGTTTGTGAAATTTTGTGGTTGTCATTTTCTCGTTTTGAATGTCGGGAACAATGGACATGCTTGTTGAAAACCATATAAGGTGATTGTTGATACTTTACTAAAACTAAACCTTTCCTTTTTTTTTATAAATCATGTACATTTTTATTTTTTATGTAATTCAACAGCAACATGACAATACAAAACACAATATTAAGTAGTCTACAATAGCCATGTCATAAAGCTGATTCAGTCATCAAAGGTACATTGATCAGCATCTTCAGTTTTTTTTTTTTAACATATAAATACAATATTAATACAATGAATATGCAATGTACCCCCCAGAGAGAAGAATCCTCGCCTTATAGTTCACTACAGTCCTTGGGTATATTATTCACATATACACTTGCAGACCACAAAAGACAAGTAAAACGTAATGTTTACCACTTACCAACTCTTGAACTACAGGGTGTTGGACCATAGTGGTGGCAAAAACAAATATAAAAGGGCATTGCTTGTTATGGATGTGTGTAACAGTTTTTCACCGTAACAACACCCCTGATCTGTGTTTTTCATGAAAGGAGTTACTGATATATACTTTATGTAATCAGCGCAAACGGGCATCAGGCCTGGCACTGACAACTATGGATTCCATAGTTTAACGAATTTAAGGATAACCACTTTAATATTAGTTTCTTCCATGGTAAGAGACTTTTTTTTTTCTGCATTTCTTAAAGCTTGGTTGACTAGGGGGACAACCATTTTTGTGCTATTGTATTGTGTGCCACAGTTGGGACATTGCAAAATATGTTTTGCCGTGTATGATCTCTAGCCCCCCAATACAATCTTTCTGTATAGGATACCTTTGATGTAGTAGCCTCTTAGAACTAGAACGAAGCATGAGGAGACATTTTCCCTGTTTGCGAATATGGGATTTGAGTAAACGCAAGTTAAATTTTATCTAGAAAGAAATTACAACTCACCATAAAATGCCTTTTAGTGCTATAATAAAAATAAGGTAATTTTCCATTACCTGGGAGCTATTATCTGACAGAGGCAATTTTCTTGATGGCCATAGCCAAGAATCTAGCATTTTCAGAAGGAAAAATTAATTGCTTGCCATTGCCAGCACTTTCACAGGTCATTGATGGCTTATTTTGTCACCCATTTGTAGCTTGTTAAGGATGTGTATTTGAATGCCCATCACCTCTACACTTGTTCACTTGAAGGTCTCATTCATACAGGGCGTATCTGTAAACCCCATGCTAGGGCCTTGTTTACCTGCACGGGGATGCACAGGTGTTTTAATCTGTGCAGGCAGTCCCATTGATGTCAGTTGGGATGCAGTGGGTGCACAGACATGGGCGCTGCGCCCAATATGACATCTGTGTGGATGCAGATACACAACCATGAAGGCAAATAATGTGAGTTTGGGGACACATACCCAAATCCACACATGACTTATTGGGAGCAGTGGCCATGTCTGTTCTGGCACGGTGTCCCAATTGACCTCCAAAGGTGTAATGGTCGTGTGTACTAGGTACTCAACAGGCTGTGTGTGTGGCAACAATGTTGATCCAAACGCAGCCATTACATTGTATTTGTCACTGTCTTTTCTGTGTTGAACCAAAGACACAGCTGCAGTGACCTTCCTCCTCACTTATCCAGGTCATGCAATACGCAACTGTTGGCCATACCATAATTTTTTTATCCGATCCTTGAAGAGAAAAATCCAGACTGTTTGTCTCGTGCCTATTGCCCAAATCCACATTTACATCTGAAAACACCTAATAAGTGTCTGACTTGGCCACTTCAGTGACTAGTAGGTTAACAGACATTGGGTCATGAATACCTTAGTTGGAATCCCTGGAATATACAGAACTCTCTCTCAGTAGAATCCATCTCTGTATATTCCATAACTTCTAAAATGACGTGACAGCAGAGCCAGGATATAGACATATTTACATATTATATTGGACATATTTACCTCCCTCAATTATTTGGTAGTGTTTTGAGCCCAATAATTGTTAAACTAGGAGTACCGGGAGTAGAACCAACCCAATTCCTCTCCTAGGTGAACTATACATCCAAGACCCAACCTATTATAGCCATTTTAAGGATATGATTACCCATAGGACACTATCTGGGACCTGGTCATAAATGTAGTTTCCAAAACAGTGGTGCGCTACCAATACTACAATGATGTGCATCATCAAAAAATCAGTTTGTGATCCTAAAAATAGTTATAATTTCCAGTAATGAAAATAGTGTCTTAAATTTCTTCCAAAGTGAAATCTTCACCCAAAACTGTGCACTGAAAGCAGATCCCCTATGGGGGTAATCAATGAATCGGCCCAGCGTGAAGCTGATAATCCCTCCGTGTCCACCCTCTTCCTCACTGGCTTCACCAGTCTCAGGTTTCGCAGGATTACATCACCAACTGTGACACCCCCCCCCCCCCCATATACGTTACGTGAAGTGGGCATGACTTCATCAGTAAGGGGCACAGACTGGACATCTCACTGCTGCTTTTATACACTCATCCCCTAATTACTATGCAACACCTTCTCCTATGCCTTTGTAATCACTGCGGAGATTCGGCTGTGCTGAACAAGCTCCGTGTCCACTCCAGAATGGGAAGTTTAAAATTGCTCACTAGTACTCATGGGGACACCACATCAAGACAAAATCTTCCCAAATCTTTGCTTAATTAAAAAACAGTTGGTGACTACATCGCGCAAGTTCTTCACTAATGACAACTAACATACTTTAATAAATCTGATAATCCTAAAAATACTAATTAAAAGAATATACAATAATATATTGTTAAAACCTTTTTAAACACAATATGCACTACTCTAAATCACTAATAAAACAGTTCTAGTCAAAATCTACATTCAGACCCCTTGGTGAGAGAATTTTGGACTTTCAATGTGTTTGCTCTTTTTTTCAATCCCCCAAAATTTAAGCGAACTGGGATCCTTATTGTGCACCAATTTAAAATGTTTGGAGACACTATGGGTAATAACCCCCTTCTAAATATTGGTAATGTGTTCCCCTGTTTCGTATTTGCAGGGTCCTGGAGGTACGGTCAATATATTGTAACCCGCACCCACATTCCAGCATATAAAAAAAAACGCCAGTAGTGGAGCAAGTTGCAAAATCCTTAATCATGTACTTATTTATTGTGCTTGTGGAAATTCTTTCCTCTTAATATTCTTGGCATGCCGGCAGGCCTTACATCTACCGCATGCAAAGAAACCCGTAAAGACTCCGAAGCAAGAACCCCTCTGTTTCTTAGGGAGGGTCTATCACTCCTGGCGCTATGTTATCTTTTAAAATTGGGGCTTTTTTGTATATAAATCCAGGGAGGGCTGGTATTGTGTGAAAAAGTATTTGCCCCCTTTCAGATTTTTAAATTATTTGCATATTTGTCACACTTAAATTACTCTGATAATTTTTATTACACAAAGCTAACCCGAATAAATACAAAATGCAGTTTTTAAATTATGGTTTTTAAACCTGACTGGCTTTATGTGAAAAGGTAATTGCCCCTTAAACCTAATAACTGGTTGTGCCACCCTTGGCGGCAACAACTGCAATCAAGCATTTGCAATAACTGGCAATGAGCCTTTCATTGCTGTGGAGCAGTTTTGGCCCACTCTTTGCAGACCTGTTTTAATTCAGCCACATTGGAGGGTTTTCCAGCGTGAACGGCCTGTGGAGGTCATGATACAGCATCTCAATTGGATTTAAGTCCGGGCTTTAACTATGCCACTCCAAAGCCTAAATTTTGTTTTGTTTGAACCACTTGGACTTGCTGTTGTTTCAGATCGTTGTCCTGCTGCATAACCTAAGTATTTAGCTATTTATGCACTGAACACTTTCACCATTTCTACTCACCTTTTTTGAATATATATTCTATTTATGATTTATTATCTCACGTTTGAATACTTACTCTTGAGGGACCTTCAGGGTTTTTGTATTTCTTTTTTTCTTTAGTGCTGCGTTTCTTTGTTTTTTTACTTTTCACACACAATACGTCTTATTGTTGATGCTAGCTGCTGTTTTTTTATATTAGTAGCGCAACTTTTTTTACACACATAACCTAAGTGCACTTGAGCTTGAGGTCACGAACTGATGGCTGTACATTCTCCTTTAGGATTTTTGGTAGAGCTCAGAATTCATGGTTCCATCAATTATGGTATGACATGTCGTCCAAGTCCTGAAGCTGCAAAGCAGCCCCAGACCATCACGCTACCACCACCATGTCTGATTGTTGGTGTAATCTTGTTATGAAATGCTGTATTCATTGTCAGATGTAACGGGATGCACACCTTCCAAAAAGTACATTTTTTTGTCTCATCAATCCAGAGAATATTTGCCTAAAAGTCTTGGGGATAATCAATTTTTTTTTTGGGTAAATGTGAGATGAGCCTTTGTATTCTTTTTGGTCAGCAGTGGCTTTGGCTTGGAACTCTCCTATGGATACCATTTTTGCCCAGTCTCTTTCTTATTATTGAATCATGAACACTGATCTTACCTGTGGCCTGCAGTTCTTTAGATGTTCTGGGTTCTTTTATGACCTCCTGGATGAGTCGTCATGCTCTTGGAGTAATTTTTGTAGGCTGCCACTTTTGGGAAGGTTCCAAGTTATCTCAATGTGCTCTGGTAAGCTGCCATCCTTACCTTGAGCACTTTTGGGTGTCGTTTATTGTTTGCAACTGTGGTGAATGTGAATGTAGCAAGTCACTTTAAGTTTTGGATTGGTTCCTTCAATGGATGTTTTTCAAGAAAACCACTATCAAGATTGTCACTATTGTGTTCTTGCACAAATTGATTTTCAAGGACTTTTATTAGGACTGGTTAAGTTCTGTTTTGGTTTGGCAATTGCATTGCAAGCAGCATCACTTTATGGTTCTGGTCCCATTCAATTGGGTTTAGAGTCCATATATTAATCGGGTTTACACAGTGGTGTTCATATTTGTTTCACAACAATACCAGTGGTTTACATTTTACTAGTGCACTTTATCATTTAAAACTAATTTATCTGTTCTAATTTTTTCTTATAGGTTCACACACTATTTTTTAGCAATTCAGATGGTGTGGGCAGGCTGGTGTTTATTTGTAATCAATATTTTTTTTTATTATTAATTTTTTGAGCGCCCCCATTAATATATTACTATATATTAATTTTTTTCACTACGTCTTTCCAGTTTGGTCAGTTGGGGATAGCGGCTTATATTTAAATTTAACATTTTTCATTTATCAGGCGCGAGATTTATACACATTTTTTCAATTCCACATCATTGCTGCTCTTACAGTAAAGAACCCTCTTACAGTAAAGAAAAGAGGTCTAACCTTAGTGAGTGGCCACGTGTCTTATTAAACTCCCTTCCACTAAAGTTTTTTTCCTTGTGGGGTCGCTAGTATGGCATTTGTAAATTGAAATCATATTCCCTCTCAAGTGTGTCTTCTCCAGAGAGAATAAGTTTAGTGCTCACAACCTTTCTTCATAACTAATATCCCCCAGACCCTTTATTAGTTGCCCTTCTTTGTACTCGCTCTATTTCCAGTACATCCTTCCTGAGGACTATTGCACGGAACTGCACATCATACTGTGAGGCTGGACCAAAGTCTTGTAGAGTGGGAGAATTGTCACTTTATCCCTTGAGTTAATCCCCTTTTTAATGCATGCCAATATTCTGTTTGCATAGCAGCAGCTTGCATGCCATTTCTGAGCCTATCGTCTACTAGGATCCCTGGGTCCTTTTCCATCCTAGATTCCCCCAGAGGTTCACCCCCTAGTGAGTAGATTGCATTCATATTTTTGCCACCCAAATGCACTATTTTACAATTTTCTACAATAAACTGCTTTTGCCATGTAGTTGCCCACCCCATTAATTTGTTCAGATCATCTTGCAAGGTGTCCACATCCTGCAGAGAAGTTACTGCCCTGCTTAGCTTGGTGTTGTCCGCAAATACAGAGATTGAGCTGTTTACCCCAAGTAGTTTTTTGAGCAAATTTAAACAGGATTGGTAACAGCACAGAACCCTGGGGGACCCCACTTCCTACCCCTGACCATTCAGAGTATTCCTCTATCACACCCTCTGAACTTGCCCTTGTAGCCAGTTTTTAATCCATGTACTCGCCCTATGGTCCATGCCAACTGACCTTACTTTGTACTGTAATTGTTTATGGGGAACGGTGTCAGATGCTTTTGCAAAATCCAGATACACCACGTCTACGGGCCTTCCTTTATCTAGATGGCAACTCACTTCCTCACTACCTAATTGGTTTGGCAAGAACGATTCTTAATGAATCCATGTGGATAACTGCTAACGATACCGTTTTCATTACTAAAATCGTGTATATAGTCCCTTAGCATCCCCTCCAAGAGCTTACATACTATTGGTCTTAGGCTAACTGGTCTGTAATTCCCAGGGATGTATTTTGCCCCCTTTTTTTTTTTAAATATTGGTACTACATTGGTTTTTCTCCAATCGGCTGGTACCATTCCAGTCAGTAGAATGTGACTGTAAAAATGACGAACAATGGTCTGGTAATTACTTGACTGAGTTCCCGAAGTACCCTCGGGTGCAAGCCATCTGGTCCTGGGGATTTATTAATGTTAAGTTTCCCAAGTCTATTTTTAATTCTGTCCTCTGTTTGCCATAAGAGTGCTTCCTGTGATTTGTCATGAGGACAAACACTACAGTTTTGGTTACTGAAGCCCCCCCCAATTCCCTCGAAGACTGAGGAGAATAGATTCAATACCTTCTCTATCTCTCCATCATTTGTAACCAGATGTCCTTCCTCATTCTTTATGGGGCAAATATGGTCTGTCCTCCCTTTTTTACTGTTTATATACTTAAAGGGGTTGTAAAGGTTTGTTTTTATTTTCTAAATGGGTTCCTTTTAAGCTAGTGCATTGTTGGTTCACTTACCCTTTCCTTCCATTTCCCTTCTAAAATTTTTTTTTCTTTGTTTTCTTTGTCTGAATTTCTCACTTACTGTTCCTCCTCAGTAAGGTGTTCAGTAAGCTGTTCTAAATGACTTTCCAAAGCAGGGATGATGGTGGAAAGCTTACTGAGGAGAAACAGGAAGTGAGAGATTCAAACAAAGAAAAAAAACATTTAGAAGGGAAATTGAAGGAAAAGGTAAGTGAACCAACAATGCACTAGGTTAAAGGAACCTATTTAGAAAATAAAAGACGAACCTTTACAACCCCTTTAACCACTTTCCTTACTGGGCACTTAAACCCCTTCCTGACCAGAGGACT